>NW_027526361.1:22501229-22649104 GCF_048455015.1 Haemaphysalis longicornis
GCTCCGTTTCTCACCGGTAACGCCACGTGAACGCACGCACCTGTGCGTGCCTATACGCAGAGTAACCAGTAGCGCCTCACGCCAATATTCCGCGTTACTGTGACCCCCCCCCCCTCCCCTCTTCCTCTGTTTCCGACACTGTCCTTCTCCGCTGCTTTCCGAGCACTTCGCGGCGATTTTGACTCTTTATTTGTTTGTTGGCACGGGACGAGACATAAGCCAACGGAGCGTCACGTAACCACGTCCGGCAGCCCTTCGTGCTGGGGAATCACATCGACTGTCCCCCTTCCCCTCCCCCGTCTTCCCCATACACGTTCGCCAACCGAAGGCAGGTGTATGCTAATGCTGTCAGAAAGGAAACGGCACGCGGGTGTAATCGTGAATATATGCAGCCGGCTGGAGCGCAGCGGGGGCCAGGCCGTGGCGGCGGCTACAGGCCCCGACCGTGCGCGGTTCACGGTCCGACGCGTCGCTCGATAGGCGCGCGCGATGCCCGGGATGGAAGTGGCCGGATAAGCGGCCGACACAGGCGGCTTCCCCCGGACCGTCCGCGCACGGAAACGTCCCTCGCCACCGGCCACGGCTGGACCTGATTCCGAAGGCACCGCACGCCCGCGGCCGTGTACGCGTACGCTCGGGGGAAGGACGCGGCCACGCAAGACACGGAGGCGAACCGCGGCCTTTGAGCGCGTTAGATACGTAATTTCGGCAACCGAAACGTTACGAAAGGGAGCTCTGCGAGGCCTCTCGGTAACAGAGGCGGACGTCGCCAATACCTTGACTAAACTTTGTCATCTCTCTGTCAACCTATTTCTTTCCTTTTCTTTTATGCGAAGCTTATATGGCAACGGGACCGTGTATTTTTAATCTCGGCGAACACACTAGAGGCTAAAAGCTTCACTGCAAAACAGGTGACCGGAGCTTCTCAGAACGGCCAAAGTAGAGTTAACGGCACTTTCTTGTCACTTTGTTACAACTGCACAAAGATGGCGCAACGTCCTTAACAATCTTGCGTCTGTTTTTAAAAACATCAGCGATCGGCAAAGTCCGGCGGGTGATCTCGCCTGACGACTTGGTTCAGTCGAAGCGAGAAATGCCTTCAGCCATCGCATTCTACGTTTTTTTCCCCCTAATTATCTGGCTTGATGATGTGCACTTAGCGTTAAACTGGACGTAACTTTAATTTTGCCATGGCACTCTTTTTCCTTAAGCAGATGGTTATGCTGTCAGCACTCCTCCAAATTATAATTGTTCGTCTTTAAGAACACTAGAACCAGGGGCGAATATTTCTCCGGCTGTCCACCTTCTCCGCATTCTTCGCTTGGTATGTGCCAAGTATGACTGCTGAAACGAGCGACCATGCACATCCCGCACTTGATGAACTTCCCCGAATTCTGGCGTGCTTCTCATTCCGGAGGCAATCAACGCAGTGCGTACTGACTTAACTTTTAAGACTCCCGAGAGCATACCTCGGCAAAACTAAAGGACCCTCACTCGCGCTCACTAAAAAATATATTTTTCCTCAGGCACTCACCCGCACTCGCGCCCACCACTCGCACAGACAGACAGACAGACAGACAGACAGACAGACAGACAGACAGACAGACAGACAGACAGACAGACAGACAGACAGACAGACAGACAGACAGACAGACAGACAGACAGACAGACAGACAGACAGACAGACAGACAGACAGACAGACAGACAGACAGACAGACAGACAGACAGACAGACAGACAGACAGACAGACAGACAGACAGACAGACAGACAGACAGACAGACAGACAGACAGACAGACAGACAGACAGACAGACAGACAGACAGACAGACAGACAGACAGACAGACAGACAGACAGACAGACAGACAGACAGACAGACAGACAGACAGACAGACAGACAGACAGACAGACAGACAGACAGACAGACAGACAGACAGACAGACAGACAGACAGACAGACAGACAGACAGACAGACAGACAGACAGACAGACAGACAGACAGACAGACAGACAGACAGACAGACAGACAGACAGACAGACAGACAGACAGACAGACAGACAGACAGACAGACAGACAGACAGACAGGAACGCTCGCGCTCGCGAATCGCTGCTGCTGGGAAAGGAGCAGCCTCCAAACGAAGCCTCGCAAACCGGCCGGGTGTCTGGACATCAGTGACGAAGCGTGTGCGCCGCTCACGAATCCCTTTACCTGGCGCAATGACGTTGCGCTCAAAGCCTAATTTCACCATGTCCCGGCGTTACTGGTGTTATCGCTGGCAGTTCACAAGGTATAATATGATTCATATACCTGTAAATGTTGAAGTTTCGACAGGAGTTTGTGAGAGCCATTTTAGACTGTAGTAACCGGTTTTCAAATCGCTCAAAGATACAGAGGGCCCAACACCTGTTAAAGAACTTACGAAGTGCTGCCACTGCTATTTTCTGATATACGCTAGGGCAATTCACAAAATCAGTCACGGAACACAACAGGCAACATGGTGCACAAAGTGCAGCCAGAAAAATCTGGCTATTTCCCTAACCCGTTTGCCATAGCTATTGTGGCTACTATTTATGTCCCATGGTCGGATTATACGCGGTTTCTGTTCAGGGGAAAATGACGGTGTAAATAGTAAGCTTACCGGCAGTCTTGGTTTCATGCCGATCCATCCTTCGAGCCACCCGGCGGCACAGAATTTTCCTCAGGAAACTCCTTGTATCACCATAATCAGTCCCAGAAATCCTCACCTACAGTCTCCTCCATCACCACTGTGACTGGCACAAAAACGGGCCTTACGCGCACTGCAGCCCTGGCACTGCAAATTCTTGTTGTGGCCACCTTGCCCACCAACCTCCGGTTTGTAAATGATAAACCTAACCAGCTGTTATTTATGGAAGGCTCCAAGCAGCAGGAAAGTTCTCTTCACCGCAATTCAGGGGGCAGCAAATAGCGACCGAAACAACGCGGCCCCGCCGACGGGTATCAGGCGTCGTTTAGCCCGCAGGGAGCCGCCTGAACTGTCCCTGTCACTGCTACACATATCCGCACAATTCGCTCGCTCACCCATCGAGGAAGGTGTGTCCAACACGGCGTTTCCACGCAGGCAACTACGTAAAATGGCCCGAAATTCAAGCACGGGAACGATGGTAACTCCGAGCGTCCAAGCGGAAGCATTGTCTACAAGCGAAGGAAACTAACTGGCTATCTCGACAGAAGTATTGGGAGGCAAGAAAAAGGAATTAAAAATAAAACGCCTCAGCTTACGCCTCGCTATGTAGACAGATGTCACGATGCGTTTTTGCGCGGTGGGCGGCGCACAAGCACCGGCGTCGGGCAAAAAACGCAACTTCACCAGGTCATGGCATCGCCGGCGTTGTCGCAGACAGTTCGCGAGCGCTCGCATCGTAAAAGCCGTAAAAGCATTCCAAGCATTGCAAGTCACTACAGTTACCGACAACGGCCAGCACCTTCGCATCGGGACGAAGAACAAATAGACGGACGGCTGGTTCTTGGCCCGCGTTTGGGAAAACCCCGAATGGAGTGATGGAGGACGACCCAACAAAAAGAAAAAAAACGGCATCACTGCATACTGATGAAAGGCGTCGTGCACGATGGTTATCGATAGAGAAGCAGCTTTTGGGGCTGGCGAATAATTGCAATTGAACCGTGTTAAATAGGTTTACTGGTTAACCCACAGTAGTAACTCAATGGCTAAGGCATTGTGCCGCTGATCCCAAGGGCACCGATTTGATCCCGGCCTCTGCGGCCGTTTTATGATGCAGGCGAAGAACAAGAACGTCCATGGGTCGAGATTCGGAGAAATTTCACTCTGCCCAAAGCGTGTTTTGGTGAACAATCCTGCTGCCTGGTCAGGACAAGAAGAAATGCATATGAACGAGCGATATACAGCTCCACTCTAAAAAATGACTTCGCCGCCACCAACCTGTCAAATAAAAATTGTGCTGCCAAATAGTTGAAAAAGCAAAATAATCAATTATAACACAAACCAAAATCTACGGAATGTAAGGAATAGAATTACACGTTTTTATTTGGTTATTTTTACGCGGGGTTTCGGTGCACAGACATGCGAGGAGTTTTTTTTTTTTTTTTCTGAAATGAATTAAATCCAGAAAACCGGAACTAAGGGAGATAAAACTGTACTGACAAGAATAACTCGGCAACTTTTCCCCGGAAAGAAGGTTGCAGCGAAATAGTCAGATAGAGCCCGGCCAACGTGTATGCAGATCGTATTTCGTATCGCAAATAAGCCAGACCCTGTTGAGGCACGTATCAAAATGAGCCGAATCCATTTTCCCAATGGGACTGCGCTTTCGGTTTGACGGGATATAACCAACATGGCAGCCTCCTCGTGAGTACCCGCCTTAGAGCTGGGACTGTCAGGCAGGAATTATTAATGAATTAGGACATTAGTAATTGATTAATTGTATAAGTCGTTTGTATTTTATTATTTAGTTTATTTTTAGTTATTTGTGGCAGTAAGGTTCGCATAGTTGACATGTAAAACGTATCATATAATAGCTTTGCCAGCGTTGCATGCAGGTCAGGTAACAAGCTTTCGCTTTTTCTCAAATTCTGTTAAGTGAATTTGACGCATTTTTTTTAAAAAAAGCGCCTCATTTAGGCACCCGGACGTTTCCCTGCATAGCAATTTCGGTACAAAGAAAGCTTTTGACGTACTAATAATTGATTGAAAACAATTAGGGCTTGTCGATGTGCCTACTGTTGTTTTAACAGCGGATCTGTTGTACAAGCCGTAAGTTCGCCGTTGCAGGAAAGAGTACCAAGAAAATAGCGAGCGCTCGTGAGCGCGTGCCTCGCGGAGACCGCTGAGCGTGCCGGCCACGCGCAGCGGCTTTAGAAATGGCAAGAATTCCGCGGAGCGAGAAAATGTGGAGCGCTTGTGAGCGCGTGCTTCGCCGCGACCACCGTGTCCCTGACTAGAGCATCGGTTTTAGCAATATATATATATATATATATATATATATATATATATATATATATATATATATATATAGAGAGAGAGAGAGAGAGAGAGAGAGAGAGAGAGAGAGAGAAGAGATCATGAGGTTCGATGGGCCAGTATGAAAATAGTAAAAGAAGTCGACTGACACGTTTCCCGTTTTTTGTTGCTAACGTTTCGGAGTTAGAAACTCCTTCTTCAGCCCTGAAGAAGGAGTTTCTAACTCCGAAACTGTTGGAAACAAAAAACGGGAAACGTGTCAGTCGACTTCTTTCACTGTGTATATATATATATATATATATATATATATATATATATATATATATATATATATATATATATATATATATATATATATATATATATATATATATATATATATATATATATATATATATATATATATATATATATATATATATATATATATACATATATATATATATATATATATAGCGCTGTCGTCAAGCGCTACCACGCCTGTAAAAAAAAATACACCAGCGCTTGTGCCTAAACCTCACAAGACAGCCTGCTTGGGAGAGGTCATCGCGGCCGCCTTCTTTTCTAGAAACCATTATGGATAATTGGAGACATGGCTGCGAGTGTGCCACTCCTTCCCGAGACGACTTGCAGATCCCGCCACCGCTGCCTCGAGTCAATGAAGAAGAGCCGGTGAAAGTCTACAATGATGAGGATGACTTTGCATCCAAGACGACAACCTCTTCGATGCACATGATGACGATTACTAGCAGCGGAACTATGCAAATAAACGACGATAGTTAAACGTGACTACACGTCCGGCAACGCTCACGTACAACAGCTCCGCCATTCAAGTTTTGCGCGTGAGTGCAAGCTTCCATGAAGTTTTTATGACTAATAATCATAAATGGACTCAAGTTCTCGCAAACGATTTCTCCTGTAAGTATTTTTTAAGGATGGTTCGTTGATCCCGTTTTATTGATTTATTTTTCTTCAAAATCTCTGTGAACAATTTTTCTGAAGAGTGTGTCTGTGTTTTCATTATGGTCATTTTGCGCATAATTATTATTCCGCATATTTTTGAAACCATTTCTTTATTAAATATTTATAAATAATCTTTCCTCGATTCTCTTTATTTTATTCGCTTTTTTCCCAAATTCGCACAAGAATATATTTTTTAATTTTTTGCCGAGTAGCAACGTTCTTTTTCGCAAAAGTATAGAATTTGAGCTCCAGTGGTACCAACGAGCCGTGATCGGTGTCAGCCGGTACCACTCATAAGCGCCACTCACCACTCCGCGGTGAGCGGGCCTTACCACGAATGGCGCTCACACTCACTCGTACTCGTCATCCCGAAACGACGATGAGACTCACTCATAACTCACTCGTCAGTGGAGAGTGGGTGCTGTGTTAGTGCGCTCGTGAGTGAGCCTGCCGGCCTATGCCGAAGAAACACAGGCTGCGAAGGGTCGTTCAAAGGTTCTGATCAATATGAAAAGACTGTAAACCAAGGAACCATGTGATGGACAGGTTATTTATTTATTTATTTATTTATTTATTTATTTATTTATTTATTTACTTATTTATTTATTTATTTATTTATCTCACTTACTCTCAATTGCCGAAGCATTGTAGAGAGGAGTGGTTTACAGAGTACACACACACAAAAAAAGACAGATGCGGCCAATTACACAAAATCTCTTAAATTGGCTAACTATACGTGTTCACGACATGAATACCATAATCAAGAACAATTAGGAAAATCAAATATATTCACATCAAAAAAGGCATAAAGCAAAATATATGCACATCGCAAAGGAAGAAAAAGAAAATAGGAACGGAATGTGGCAATGTTGCATGTCACAGACACAAGCATTGACACCGAGTGGTATATGCTGAACAAAGCATACAAAATAAAAAAATAAATGCAGATACAAGGGCAACAGTGCGCCAAAACTATAAGAAACAAATTATGATTGGTCATCTGGAACCAAATACGCATATAACGAGCGTCGAAAAAGTGTGTGATCTGTTATGGATGCTAGATCTGCAGGAAGGCGGTTCCAATCATTTGATGTGCAGGGTAGGAATGAGTGAAAAAATGTGTTGGTTTGACAATGAGTGATTCCAACTTTATGCATGTGATCAATACGGGACGAACGATAGGATGGTGGCGATATACTACGGTGGTTGCCTAAATCCTGAATGTTACGGCAATGTAATCTCTTATTTGGGTCTGGATTCATGAGAATATTTTTTTCTATTTTTCAGTCCTCTATTCCGTTCCCTACCTTGGACAAAAATATTCCGGGGCGAAGTAGCTTCTAATATTGAGGCTACCTCAAGGCGCATGCCAACCACTCTAAGCCTGACAACAAGTTTATCTAAACTTTGTTCCATGCAGACTAACCGTAAAGAACAGAGATAACAAAATTTTCCCGGAATTTTGGCCCTGGTGGTTCGCAAGACGCCTCTCGTGCGCGCAGCAGTTAGGACGCGGTAACAATAGTGTTTTCTCAAGGGGCGCCGACGCCCTTATCACCTGGCATAGCACATGCATATACATGTCTCGCGTAGCCAACGCCACTTCCATTCTGTTTTTCGGTACTTCGCACACTAACAATGTGCGTTTCCCATTCCATGGAACGTGCACATAACCCATGAAAGCGCCGCACATCGTATATTCCCCAGATTGTCGACCCCAATGTTTTGTCGAAGATCACGCAGGTGTACAGTTCTTTGTATACCTGTGTGCGGCGTCCGTAAAATGTGGAGTGTGGATCGCGCGTTTCTGCCCGAGGGCATGCTGGCGTGAAATTCATTTAGTAGCCCCCAACCCACCTTCGAACTTTCGGCGTGCGGGCTTGCACGCATTCGGCACAGATTCGAGCGATGAAAGGCATTTGTTAGTACGCGGCGGTCTGGTCTAGGCCAACTAGTTTGTAAGTGGAACTGTTTTGCCACAACTTTGTTTTATATCAGCGGAACTGTTTCAACTTTTTTTTCTGTCCGTGCAGATCGTCGACAGGAAATTCCGCTCAGCGAAGTAAAGAGAGGGCAATGCTAGGCCAAGGAAAAGTGGCGAGGAGGCAGTGAGTCCACGACCAGGTGTTGGCAGTGCACGCCTCAAGAAAAAACGCTTACCGTGGTCAGAATCGAACCTGGGTTCCTCGCGTTATGAAACAGGCATCTATTCGATTGCGCTGTCATCGCATTCGGTGTACACCATAGAGTTTAATAACTTCCATCTAATACACAGTAGAGGGAAATCTGACGCCACTGTCTAGGGGAGCCGCGCTTCAGCGAGCGTTCCGTCATGTACCGGCATAGAGTTTCTTACAATATACACTAGAGAGGAATCTGGCGCTAGCGTCTATGCGGCTCACACTAAGGCCGTCTGGGTCGTCATGGACCGCCATTATACATCGCACTCGCCTTATTTTCATCATTGGCTTGGATTGAAACGCTTTAGTGACCGCAAATTTAAACGAAGTGCCACAAAACGCGAAGAATAGTGTCCAATTATGTAAGTGGAAAATAAAAACAGGCTGTTTTAAAACTAAGGAAAAAGGAAGTAAAGCGTATTTTTGCCGGAACGGTTGTGCCTGCTATTCCGCAGGCCAAGGTTGTAGTTACGAACAAGCCTAATATTTGGGGGGGAAACTCATTAGAGACTCTGATTTTATTCATTTTACCAATATTTCAAATAATAAGTTGCTTGAAGAGTTTGGAAAGTTTTTTGAGCGTGCCTATTAAAACGTTGCCTTCGTGGTGAACCGGTGCACCGACCGCCAACAAGAAAAAAGAAAAAGTGGCGTTAAACAGTCGTGCACGATGAAAAGATAGAACGCATACAAGCGCCCGTATCTGTCGTATTCCCGTGGTCGTATCTTGTCTACGTCGAAGTACGTTTTGTTTCTTCTTTTCGTCGGCTACAAATTTCGCGGCGGCATATTACCCGCTCAGTCATGCGTACTTCGACTGCGGCATAAGCAACGTCAGGTGCGATCACGCACTGCCTGCTGTTTCACCGAACACGGCTACCACAGAACAGGGAGGATTTCGGCTTCCTTGTAGCTCGTAAACGTGTTAATGCATAGTGAAGAAAGCAAATCCCAAAAACCGCTTAAGAATCCAATTGTCATGCCAAACCCAAGCCAAAAAGGGGTGTCTTCCCATGAACCCCCACGACGACATGGCTTACAAGGCGCAGTTTCCTCTCTGATATACTTACTAAGAAACTCTATAATGTACCGGGCAGGCACGTTCCACTTATCCTTGGCATGGCTCACGAACAGGCTGAAAAGTTGCCTCTGGCTGCAAAAATGCAACAATATTATTGCAGCAGAATAATTAAATTTGTTTTGCTATTATAAAATTAAAGTTACAGAAAGATGGATCTGTCAGGTATTATTTAGAAGCTTCATGCAAGATGAACAAAAAAACAATGTTACCCGTTTTTATTGATTTTGGCTTCAAGACGAAAAAGAAGCCATGTGGCTAACCAAGCCAACGAGGTGAGGAACGTCGCTAGCTGCAATGGCGCCGCCCACGGTGGCCCGCGGATGCAGCGCCATATTTCCCTCTCGTATATATTAGCAGAGTCCTTCAATGTCTTTATGGTCATGAAACTTCGCCGTCACGCTATGGGAGAGCTTCGTACGCTGTTGATCTTTGGGCAGCCAGGGGCGTGGTCAGAACGCGTTTGGCAGGGAACGGACCACGGAGTAAGATAAATCAGACGCTCGCCGCCTTATCAGCAGTGCGCTTTCGCTTTACGTGTCGTGGGCCGCTCAAATGGACTCGTCATTTCGTGAGTGGCGAAAAAATTTGGTGCGAACGGGCATGCAGCTACTGCGTTCCTGCCTGCCGGTCTAGCTACAGAGCAGCGGCGGCCGCCCGATGCCGTCCGGTCTGCGGTGGCGCCACTCGCGGTAGCCTATGTCCCCGTACGAAACTTGGCCGGGAGTTTCACAACCAGAGAAGCATTGAAGGACTCTGATATTAGTATGAAACTCTGTGGTGTACACAGCCTTTCTCTTGGGTTCGTAGCGCAGGTGTTGGCTTCGGACTTTGGCAGTTTGGATTTTGAACTTTAGGAGGGTGGATTGTGGACTTTGATTTAAATCGGTTTGCGTGAAGAAAGCTTCGCTCTTTAACCATATTTTTCTTAAGACGGGGTCAGACCTGAGAAAAGCCCAGTTAAAGCTTGTGAAGACCACCAGCTCCACTGTTTCCTCAGTCTGCGATCTCAATTGTGAAGGTGGCCGCATTTTTTTTTTATTTATTGTTGCTGTTGCGAGGCAATGCGAAAGGTTATTGCCTCCACGTGATGCCAACATCGCGTCGGAACTATGTAACGTATTCGCAACACCCACCATACGCATGAAAGAATCCATGACGAAACAATGCAGAGCAGCGCAACGGTCTCCAAAAGGATTGTTGACAGGAGACCCTGCAAGGAAAGTCACAAACTACATAACTACATACAACGGCCACCAAGCTAAGGAACGCAATTGACAGACGCGGCGGGACACGCCGGAAAATTCAAAGGATGTTCGAATATGTTGCCAATGGCGGCGGGATAGTCATTGCCATGCTTGAATTATTTCAATAGGTTGCTGCTGTTCGCCCTATCCTTGCCTATGGCCAACGCTTCGGAGTAAATAACATCGAAAATAATACGAGTGGTGTTGCGTGGTCAACATCGCGACGGCCAGTGTCTCCTGATGGGAACGCGACAAAAATTAGACAATCCCTTATCTTCCGCAGTTAGTACAAGGCTTTCTGCCTGCAGTCACTCGAGTACTCTAAAATTCTAATTCAGTACCAACGATGACGGTCTGGTGTATCTGGACACAAAACTGTGGACCCAAAACTATAGCATAAATTCAACGTCAGCCGGCATGTACACGTACCCAACGAACAGTCATGAAAAAATGAAAGAAAGCATAAAAAAATGAACCAAAACACGCAAAATTTAGGAATATTGATAGTGGAAATAATATAATGGCTCGCTAGTGATATGTTTAGAAAGACGCATTTTCAATCTTTGTTGCTGGAATAAAGCCACGATAAAATTTCACCTGCACGGAAAGAAACTGCGGTATTTGTATGTTCTGGTTCATATTTCCGTGTTCGCGTTTCACTTGTCCATGAATGTGCGTATACTCCTTTCGAAAAGTGGCGCTAACGATGGATAGCGCTGTTGGCGATGTATTTTGGGCGGATATTCCGGTACGCTGGCACAATTTCTACAACCCAATGATCCAAAGACAGCTTTGAAGAGCAGCCACTCTTAAAGCCGCCGACTTCGCACCTTTCAGTTTACTCGGCGTCATTCCCGCGTGCCACAAAAGAAACGTCACGAACGCGTGCGATGCGCCGGGACCGGCGTCGAGCGCTCTGAGAAATGAGCGCGGAATGCTCGTAAAACTGTCGTTTCGTGCTGGCTCGGTAAACTAATGCTGCAGGATATAAATAGCGCGGCGTGTCAATAGAGGGACACGCGGGCACCCACACAAACACGCAGGCGAAGAAAAAGAGTAGAGCGACAGAAGGCGCTGGCCCGCTCGCAGGTTACAAAAGCGAAATCGATACGCGGCGGCAGTAAGTCTTTTATAGAGCGCGGTGAAGCACATTGATATAGATGGCTTAAGAACTACAACTTCCCCACCCCAGAGATATTTGCCCGCACGCAGCAGCAGCAGTACAAAGGAGGAAAGATACAGCCCTGGGCCACTAATACAAGCCGAATGAGGTCGCATATGTGTGCGGACGGGGTGAAGCGAGTGGGTTTTATACGTCTAGAATTTAAAGGCGTCGCGAAACCACGTAGCATTTCCTTCTTGGAGTAGCAGGTGGTGAAGCGGTGGAACAACGGTAGAAAGATCGCTTTAAGCGGATCCCTGTGCACGAAATACGCGCATTTCAAAAGGCGATTGAGCTGCGCGCGGGTGTCGTACGGGCCACCCCTCGCGGTTATTTCGCTGTTGTTGGGAAGACTTTCTCAAACGGGTATAACGCTCTTTTTCTTAGCAAAACGAATCGAAGTTCCGTTTGTGCTCCTTTTACACTTCCCGTTGCTTTAGCTTGTGCTTCGACCCGGCCCACCAGTAGCTACTTTGGGAAGCAATGCGTTGTTACTTTCGAGCAAAACGGCAGTGTTATGAGAGCGCTGAGGAACAAATGACGTCGCAGCGAATGCCTCGATGCATTTGACATACGACGTCCGTTTCGGTTCTCTCTCTTCCCGCCTTTTTGTATCATTCTGCTGTGCGCGCGAATCCAGTTCAGCATCCCCATATGCGAACCTTGCTCGTAATGTGAGAAAATAGCAAATATCAAGGCAATACGAAAACTTCACTAGTCGCAAAACGGGCTCTCCGAATTCGCCCTATTTATCTATTTTATTGTTGTTCGATGGCGTTTTGTCACTAAACACGCTATAACTGTTTCTACGTTTCACGGCGTTTGAATTTCAGAATAGACTAAATACAAAAATGCAATGGTAGTGATAACTTGTCAACATGGAGAGATAAAAAAAAATCTACCACCTCCCCTCGCGGGAACCCCTGTGTAGATGCGACGCATAGGGGTCTCGTTGAGGTTGCGCCGACCATCGCGATAGCAGGCTTGTTAGTCTCCATTGAAGGCAGCGTTGGACAGCGGAGGAACGGCGCCGGAACGATGGAGCGGAGTGGCGCAGTCACCGCGTTTTATAGCGCGCATAACGGTGAGGGGACGCGCCGGCGCCAGTGCGTCTGCCGGGGCTATGACGCAACACAATCCAACAGAATCCACTTCAATCCAATCCAACCCAAATCCAATCCAATCCAAGCCAAGCCAAGCCCAGCCAATCCATTCGAATCCAATCCAATGACCCTCGCGAGAGAGTGGCATCGGAGAGGAGAGCGGGTGAGCGGCGGAGAGCGCAGCTCGCGCGGCGAGGAGAATGGGGGAGGGGCGGACGCTGACGACGACGACGCCGGATGCAGGGACAAGGCGAGTGAATGAGATGTAGTCGCATCTAAAACAACCATGAGCCGCGTTTACATGAATGCGACAAGTGGCGCATCGCATCGCATCGCATCAATTTTCTAGCGCATCGCAGCCATGTAAACGGGGCTAATGCGCTAGAAAAGCGCGTCGCCTTAATGCGCCAGACCGGGGTGGATTGAGACGCGTACGTCGACTTTCGAAGTGCATGTAAACGCGAGCGCACCGCATCAGAAATTATGTCGACAAGAAAAGTAATCCCTGCAAACGCAGCTTTGCGTTTAAAAACGTCTAAATCGAGTGTAAGACGCCAGAAAATGCGAGTCGTGAAAAAAGAACAGAACCAGCCGTGCCGGAAGCTTCGGAAGCGCCAGAAACGCTGCTTTACCTTCGATGTGCGACACCGTATGGCGCCACCATCGCACCAGGGGTAATGCGCTACATGTAAACGCTAGCGCATCGCATTACTCGTGATGCGCTAGGAAATCTGACGCGCTGCTATGGCATTCTGTCGCATTCATGTAAACGCGGCTATTGACAGCTCTGCTTCACATCCATTACGAAACCATGGTCCGGCAAGTTGTAAACTTTTTCTCTTCTCCCAGCACCTCGCATTTGCTACACAAGATGGTATTCTCTCGCGCCCCGCTTCCTCCCCTGACCGTCCTACCCAATCTTCTGGGCGGCACCACTGCCGCGGGTGGCAACCACCAGGCCTGTGCCACTTCCCCGCGTCCCATATCCCTTCCTGGGAATGTTGCCAGACACTCTGTATTGGCATACCCTGGAGATAACCCAACTCCTAGCGGTTTACTGCCTTCGCGTTCCCGGCGGCCCTAGGGAGAACTACAGACCGGACGTCTCCGACCGGAAGGGTTGGGCTGCTGTGAAAATTCTCTCTCTCTCTCTCTCTCTCTCTCTCTCTCTCTCTCTCTCTCTCTCTCCTCTCTCTCTCTCTCTCTCTCTCTCTCTCTCTCTCTCTCTCTCTCTCTCTCTCTCTCTCTCTCTCTCTCTCTCTCTCTCTCTCTCTCTCTCTCTCTCTCTCTCTCTCTCTCTCTCTCTCTCTCTCCACACACAAAATAGCACGAATGTGCTTTTTTTACCGGTGATAGAGAAGTACGGATACATCTGGCAGCGTTTAATGGAGCGACTCCCACGAAAGAGGGATGCACGCACAGACACACACATTCATATGTGTATGCGTGTGCGTGCGCGTGTGCGTGCGTGCGCTGAAGCACCAAAGAATACCCAAGTGTCCCTGTCTGACTCACTAATTCCTCATTACCGAGACCAAACCACTGAGTCTAAATGATTGAAATTTGGCAACTACATTTCTCCGTTTCTGTAGGGGCCGACTAAGGCAAGATTTTCGGAAATTTTAGATCTGACGGGATGAAAAAGGAAACATTCTTGAAAATTTGTTAAGAAGCGTAAAAGTGGGCGAGGTTCCCAACACAAAAGAGAAGCCAAGAAAGGAAGATTAAGGGAGGCTCCGTCGAGTGCGCCCGACTGCCATAAATCACGGCAGGGCCGCGAAAGACAGGGGCGAGGAGGAGGAACGGCCGGAAGAAACTTCCGGGGGAAGTGGGGAAAAGCTGAGGGAACCAGAGGACAAGGTGGTGACCCTGAGTACTCTTTATCTAAAGTAAACGTGCGTAAATACAGTGTGCTATCTTTCTTAACCAATTACAACTTGTGCGATTTTCAGGAATTAACTTCAGTGGCGCTGCAAACATGTCTCCCCAAAATGTTTTTGTAGCCAACATGTTTTCTAGAATACTTAAAAAATTGCATTTTTATGGTTACAGCTAGAATTTACTCTAGTGTCTGAAGGATCGATTACGCCAGTTAGAGCTGAAATATGTCAGGACATTTAAAAAGTTCGTCTTTTACAAGATCAAAGGATGTAATGCCCTTATGCAACGCCCTCGGGCCTTTTGGGTGGAAGCAAATAAAATGAAATCAAAAGTGTAAACGTGTTTTCTCACGTGCTTTTATTGCTCCTAGGTTCATACATTTATCTTATCGGCTTTTCTGCGGTATGAAGATTACTCCTGGAATTTTTTAGTGTAACTTACAGGATTCATATAACATTCACCCCTGATTGCGTTGAAGTATAATTTTACTAAATTTTACTGTCAAATTTTCCTAGTAGAAACGTGGTTTAGGATTACTCCTTGACCGAATGCCCGAATTCGATGTTTTGTATTTATTTCGTGACCTTTTTAGTAACCTTCCGCTGACGTAGAAAACACAGCACCTCAAGCGGCTGAGCTCCTAGACGTATCAAAGTTTAGAGCTTATTCTGATGTTCTAAAACGTCTTACCAGAATCTCTCCCGATCCTCCTCTTTACCGAGACAGCGCAAATTCAGCTCAGCCGCAAGCATGCGTAGGTAACAACGTGAAAACGAACGCGCGCGACGACCACAGGGCCTGTCGCAACAAACGATGACTTCTGAAATCTGATTTCCTGTGACCCGGCGGGTCAATACAACGGCACACATTTCTTCCGCGTGGATTTATTCAATGCTCCCTGATTTATTGCTTGTTGATTTCTAGCGAAGCGAGGGAAGTTGCGCAACCCTGCATAAGAAACATTTTTTTCAACACAACAGCGCGCGTCAAGGTCAGGTGATGCTAGTTCGAGCAGACGACAGCAAAAGAAAGAAGAGTCTCCGCGCAAGGCCTATTGCAACAAATGCGCGCACACAAAACTCGGAGACCGCAGCGAGGCCCGGAAGCCGAGAGAAGCAGAGATGCAAACAACGGGTGCTTGGGTTGTCAGAAAAAGTGAATCGATTTTGGCATGAAACGTGCGGCCACGCGCCGCTGACCGTGCGAAATACGAGCGAGCTTTAGACGGCTCAATATATACGCGGGCGTGTCGCTTTCCTTCTTCCCGCTCTTACCCGTAAACGGCACGTTCACCTTGTCCGCTTTATTTAGTTTTCGCAGCGAGAACCATTTCCTTTTTTGATGGGGCGAAGAATAGGCCCTAATGTAGGAAGCAAATTTTGTGGACAGGTCTTTCAAAATGTGTGCGGATGCGGGAGTGGTTCTCGTTTGGTGCTGATGCTGCGTTAGAAACTGGATCACAATA
The DNA here is from genome assembly GCF_048455015.1 of Haemaphysalis longicornis. Taxonomy (NCBI): domain Eukaryota; kingdom Metazoa; phylum Arthropoda; class Arachnida; order Ixodida; family Ixodidae; genus Haemaphysalis; species Haemaphysalis longicornis. The sequence continues at coordinate 22,517,288 of NW_027526361.1, forward strand.
GCGGCGAGACGTACAACTGAAATACGCGTGCGTCAGATGTCAACGGCGGACCGCATAAAAGCATGTCCTTTGCACCCAATGCGTACCTTTTTTAAACGTCGATTGCTGCTTCCGTCATTCCTTTCTGATGTGGCTTTTCTTAGAATAACTGGATGTCTTGTCTTTATTTTGGTATATTTATTTACATTAGGACAATGTAAACAAATACACCCTACTGCAGGAGCGTCGAGCTACCTGTGGCCTTAAACACGGGGCAGGTAAATGCGTGCATTTGCTCAGAGAGGGTACTACAGGCAATGGGCCAGAAGTTTGTTCGGGGCTGCATTGTGAAGTACAAGAAACCTCAATAAAACAAAGAGATCAACCAAGCAGTGAGCTTAGCTTGCTATTCCAAAGCTTGCGTTCTTCAGCACAAATGAAATTAGGTTGCCTCACCGACAACGTTGCCTCACGAATGTCTTCTAGACTACACACGTTCGGTCTAGCCGTGTATCTGCCCTGAAGCTTCAATGACTCGTCCTTAAATACAGACCACTTTCACCAAAACCTTCGCAGTCGCAGCTTCGTAAACCTCAATTAAATTACCTCCCCAGCAGCAAGTTTTCTTAAGTGAGTCGAAAACATTCCAACAAGTTGCAGCTTTACAGCTTTTTCATCTTCAACATTATTGAACGTTTCAAACATGCAAATGCAAGGACAAAGTTGAAGCCTTGATTGTTTTCAGAGGAGTACACTGTGCCCGACCTGGCTTGCTCACTTTCATACCTCTGGGCGCAACTCATTTGCCTACCAGCGTTTTGTCGGATCTGCCACCAACTAGCCGCCCCATCGAATACCGTCTACCTCACTGTATCAATTACTTACTTGCTCCTTTACTCATTAGCTCACTTCTCATTACTTCCATTATACTGTATTTATTCTGATTCATCACCACATTAAACTCTCTCGGTGGCTTTGTAGCCGAGATGTGACGAAAATGACATCATCAATGAACTTTTTGTAGCGAGCGGCTGCATTGGCTGCAGCCATAAAAAGTTGTGTTACAGTTTCATTGTGTATGCTGGCACCTCGAAAACACCGTCCCAACCACCCCCATTTCCATGCCATTTACTTTTATGGTAGACCATTAATGCGTTCTATACTTTCCGCTTTCGCATCGCGGCCACGCTCGGCGCGCCTACGAAACCGAATTCCGCTTTCCCACTGTACGACATATACTGCAGTGAAGTACCCTTTGGCGGAGCAAAATGAAATTCGGAGGCTTTCTACGCCGTCGCGTAGAAGGTGCTGAGAAATGGGATAAAAGCGCCTCTTTATAAAGGCATCGCACTGGCATCGTGTCGCGTCAGGTTTTTAAATGCAGAGCATTTCAGTAACTCACGATGTCACCCGCGTTGACGTCCGTAGTCGTAGTCCGCACCGTCGTTGTCCGCACCCCTCCCCCTACACTATATAAAAAAAAATACTATCCGGCGCCTGGTTTCGATCCCTCGACCCTACGGGCGGAACGCAATGTACTTGGTGCTCTATCCACTGCGCCACAAAGCCGACACAGAATGGGAGGCTACGAACGCGCCTTATATCCTTGACTCATTCACACTATATAAAAAAAAATACTGTCCGGCGCCTGGTTTCGATCCCTCGACCCTGCGGGCGGAACGCAATGTTTATGGTGCTCTACCCACTGCGCCACAAAGCCGACACAGAATGGGAGGCTACGAACGCGCCTTATATCCTTGACTCATTCAAACTACGTCAAGAAGCTGCTGATACAACGCATTCACTACCACCAACTCCCCAAACACTAAACGTTAACGCAATACACCCACCCCCTATGCGACGCATTTACTCGAGTCCCCCTCGCAGGGAGATGGGCCCAATTTTTTTTTAACCCCGCATCATGTCACCTCGCGTTGCCTTGAAACTGAATCGGGTCCCTTTGGGCATGTTTCTAGAGTAATGTTGCTTCAACACTTAATCTGCTCTGTCAATAGTGCTTACCGCGACGCTGGATTTTCGGCCTTGAAAGTCAACAAACGCTTTCTCATTAAAAAAAAAATATCTCGGGCGAAGGCGGCGGCGACCCTGCGCGGCCTACCGGAATAGGATGGCCACACACCACTCCTAACTCTTTCTCTCCCCTCCCCTCTCCCCTTTTTTGAATAAACGTTTTCCAACAACAACAACAATAACTTACAGTGTTCATAGGAAGCGCGACACAATTTGAATTGAGCGCTACGTGGAGTAGAAAAAGCGAGAACGATGAAAGTAACTGTCAAATAAATTGAATATGAGGCGAATTTATTTCACAGCAACGTTTCGGGGTCAACATTTGAACAAAAGCCAATGACACAGCTTGAAAGGTCGTGCCTAAAGCAAAGCAAAAGCAGAAAAGTGAGCATTAAAATACCAACCAGCAATGTTTCGGCCACGTTTACTCTTACTGTAACAAAACTACCTATCCCAATGTGAGTTAAAAAAGGATGAAATAACCAAAATTGCATTTTTTAATAGACAGCAGAAATAGAAAACTAGAGGGATAAGCAAGTCCTTGTTCAAAAAGGCTATACGTAAGTCAGTGTTTCCTGTCATTTATTTTTATTTCTGTGCTTTACCCCCCCCCCCCCCCCCCTCGCCTTGAGCTACGATCGTCCTATAAGGATGCTCGTAGCTCAAGGTTAGCGGGGGAGGGGGGGTCGATCAATCAATTAATTACCCACTGAATCAATCCATTACTTACCGTATTTGCACGATGATAACGCGCACCTTCTTTTGCTAAAAGCAGTCTCAAAATTTGCGTGCGCGTTACAATGAGGTCCAACCAGAACTGGCTTTCAACGTTCCGCGCTCCAGTTTTTATCCTTAGCAGGACCAGGATAAGCAAGTTCGTGAAGCGCAAGCGATTTTTGCTGCCCCCGTTGCGCGCGTCGAATAAAATGTATTCCGCCATGTACAGTCATGGACATATTAAATTCGAACACGAACATATTAACCAGAACACGCGAAATTGTAAAAATACCGTTCATGGACGTCCAATAAGGCTGCACTATTGGTATATTTGGAAAGCCATATTTTCCAACTTTGTTGCTGTAATTAAGCCGAGCGTCAATTTGGGTTGCGTGGAAAGAAATCGCGCTGTTTGTGCGTTGCGGTTCATATTTTCGTGCTCGCGTTTCATTCGTTCATGACAGTACGTGGAGCCATACACTTGCGTGGTAGAATCGGCATCGAGTCATTTATTAGAATTTTCCCAAGTATATCTACCTGCGCGTTACTATCGGGGGCGCGTTAGAATCGTGAAAATATGGTATCCTATTTTTTACGCGAACATAAAAATAAATGTGAAGCATTTTTGCTGGCGGTACCAAATTGTCGTAGATCAAAGCATGCCCGTCGTTTTCTAAATATCCAAAAACTTGTCGTTAGGTACAGCTTGGTTGACGCGTTCGGTACAGAATTGCGTGGTTAGCTGATGGGACAAACAAAAGATGCGCATTACGTTATACAATTTGGTCACGAAGTTAGTGTACGAACATCAGGCTCTACCAAGACATAAATGCAATGGTTGTTTCTAAAATTGATTAGTCCTCGTTATTAGCTAATGTAACCACTAAAGCAGCTTCCGAAATTCGCTGGGATTCCCATGAGTATGAAATAACTGTCGTAGCTGATCACCGATGACACCTGGTAAAAGGAAATTGTTGAATGCGGAATTTGATTCATGCAAGTGCTGGGCTCCCGCAAAATACAAAGGCGTCGTGACGTACGGTTGGATGGGAGTAATAGACAACCACTTCAGAAGCCCGGACAAGGTGGAATGCAACTTGCGAAAGAAACCGGAGTGAGTGGTGAGCCTGCTAACGCTGTACCGTGTGTCGGGAGTTTGTATTATAAATACAGCCACACATGATTTTGAATGGCTTCGAATGCAGTGATTAAGTACTTTTGATGAGGATTGATTGATTGCAGAATTTAACGCGCCGACACAACGCAGGCGATCAGGCGCGCCGTAGTGGAGGGCTCCGGAATAAATGTGACCACCTGAGAATCTTTAACGTGCGCCGAAATCTCGTACACACGGGCGTTTTTGCTTTTCGCCTGCATAAGAAAAGCGGCCTGAAAGGGAGGAAAACATTGCTTAGGCTATGTTCAGACTACCGACGCAAAAGCCATATCGTGATCTATGGCCATAATTAAACGGCGTGTCACGCAGTTCGGTTGGCTGAGACGTAAAATGACGCCATTGTTTAAAGTTATTACGACCGTTGCGGCAAGAGTCTGAACCCGGCCTTACTTTTCAGAAAAGCATCCTGACGGGCTAGTTGGTCTGACATAATGGAAATAAACTTCGCGCTACAAGGACGGGACGAAAGAAGAGGACACACCACACACCACACCACACACCACACGCTGCGCTGTGTGGTGTGTCCTCTTCTTTTGTCCCGTCCTTGTAGCGCAAAGTTTATTTCCATTACTTTTCAGAGATCGGCACTTGTAGAAGTGTAAATAAACTGATGGAAAATAATTTGAACAATAACTTGATAGCTGTATTAGGAAATATTTCAAGAACTACCACCCAAAAAAATAAAGCCGTATGGCTTCCCTACTCGTGCTAGCCGGAAGTAGTGGTATACACAGTTCTAAGCAGGGTCATCTGCATCTGAAGCGCACGATGGAGATAGGACAGTGTGTGTTCCTGCGATTCTCCGAAGAGCGCGGTAAGCTGCTCAGGGCCGGGCAAGTCCCCGACGTAGACACATTCGAAAGTGTTTTGTAACAGGAGATATCTCCCTGGAACACCCTTGTCCTGGCGCATTAGCGTGTTAATGCTATGCGCCAACGTATTTGTACCTTACGCGTTTTTTTACGTGCGCATTAACGTCCCTGCTGCGTTACTGATAAATGCTTTCTCTCTCTCCTTCGCGCATGGAGGCAGTTTCACGCTATAGTTATCGCCAGCCCAAGCGACATTGGGCAATTTTTTCGCCGCAGCAGATTACTTCTTCCAGTTTCTGCGCTGGCTTTGTTGCGATTTGCGTTTAGGTGGCTACAGAATGCGTGGCTGTAGCAACTCTAAGGAACCTGGTCAAAAGCCGCAATATGGCTTGAGTGACGTCAGTCGAGCCAGCAAGCAATGCCCGGACCGAGAGAAAAAAATCGTCTGAGCGATTTCATAGGACACCTGACGGGTGTAGAGCAGTAATATCCGGCTTCGGCACTTTGTGGCCACCTTATCTCAGCACTGGACACGCTTCTTGACTACTTGCTAAAACCATTTCAGATTTTCAAAGAAGTGGTAAAAAAGTTTTGCAGAGGACCTCAGGGCACATTCTCCGTCAAGTCCGTTTTCTTGTGACATTTCACCCGTGAAGCTGGCGCCTGTGTCGCCGATGGCGAATGAAGTTCGATTTGGTTTGGTTTTATTTGAATGTCGCGTGCAGTTTTAACGTGTATTGTATTCTACGTCTGGCTCGTACTATAAATTGCATGTACGGCGCGGATAACTAGCTGCACGGCTAGGAGCAGAATGAGCGCTCCGGCGGCAGTATTTTCCTAAAGCCTCGATCACTCTTCTCCGTTTTGAAGTCGAAGAGTAACCAGGAATGATAACTAGCGCTCATTAATTCTTTCTGCTATTACTACTTCAATGTCTGCACAACTTCGCAACCTTTAATCCACAAAGCTCGCATTTCTGCACATCGAGGGCCATTTTCCCTTCCCTGTTCCCTCAACTGGACGAGCGCACTGGCCGATTGCGCGTACGAGGTATGAATCCCCTCTGCCAAGGATCTGCCTATTTGTGAAAGAAACGTAAGCCCCGTAACCACAAGGCATTCATACCACACTTTCATATCATACTTTCCCTTCCCCTGTCTTGAGCGTGTTGGGCTGCGTGCGCATGTAAAAAGCGGCGTGCTTCCCACGAGCGGCCTAACTACAGTAACGGCCGCCAATGGCACCAGGCGGTCGCGCGCCGACTCGTTTATCTCGGCCGGAGCAAAATTGGGCGCGAGGGGCAAACGAGCAGCTGGAGCGCGGGCTCGGGTTGCGCGATTCGAGCGGCGGCGGCGGCCATTCGATTCGGCGCTTGCCATCGGAAACGTTGCCGAGACATCAGTTGCGGCCGGGCCCGTGCAAAAGCGCCAGCTGCTTCCTCCTAAAGACTGCCTTTCCTTGCGCCTGTGAAGCCCTTCCGCTGCTCTGCTCTTTTCTTCGCCCCCGCCGTCTCGCGCTTTCTTTTCCCCGCTACGGTGTCGTTTTCCTTCCCTCTCCTCTGACCTCTTTTGCGCGCAGCCAATAAATGGACATAGTAGCATTATTGCTCCCCCCTCCGCAAAGACGTTCGCGGCGACGCGAAAGAAATGCCAAACGAGCGCCGGCCCCTAGAAAGAGACCCGCAAGCAGCGCGGCTGCAGTTGCCAGTAGTGAAAGCGAGCCAGCCCGCGTGCCTCCGGGAGAGCGCTGCTCGTTCTTTGGTTGCTGGTGACACCGTAATTGTTATTGCTTTCTTGCTCGCCCGTTTAACGTAATTTGTTCCGATAGATAATAAAGGGATGAAAAGATGAGCCTGAATGGATCGCTCTGATGAATAGGTGAGACCTCGATCGGGGAAAGCAGCAGCGTATGATTTCTTAAGGTTCAGTTTCCGGCACCAGAGCACTCAGTTGAGTCGCGTGCCCTAGTGTCACTAGATAAGATACCTTATCTAGTGACACTAGCGTGCCCCTTGTAGACGTATAAAATCTGCACTAATACTACTCGCTCGGACCATCCCAATTCGTTGCCTGTGAGTAATACAGTTTTTGCAGTAGAATACAACAAAAATTGGTAGTTAGCCGCGACTGCGAATGCAATGTGTTGTGCAGCGTGCGAACGCCTAGTTCAACATGTGCACTTCAGCAGCAGCGGAAGCGTGTGGTTATGACGTTAAGGGTAATAATTGAGTAGGGGCGAATGAGCTCAAGTTTCTGCATGTTTGCTAGAGTGTCCTTTATTTATTTTTCAGTCGCGCCCACCCTTGCGGAATGCGTCTTGGTGATGCGAATTTTCATGATCATAACGAATCTATATTCGTCGCCACCGAAAAAAATATTCACCATGTCGCAAATATTTGCAAGTTCCTAGCCGACGCGGCGAACAATCCTGAGTACGTCCCTTATCTGATGAAAGCGGAAATGGGCCTAACGAGACTATAATGACCGCACACCCAACCTGCAAGAGTGGTCATGGTCACAGCAACACAACACCGGCGAAACGTTTCTTCGTCGGGATCAATTTCTAGCTTGTCGGAAAAGTTGAGGATAAGACAGCCCCATCGCCTAGCATCAAATGCGGTCATCTGCTAAACTTTATCTGCGACCTCCGACACGTTAACATAACTCCTACTACAACCAAGGCCCTCACCACGATTTGCGCATTAAACCTCATATAGCATCTTCTTTAGCGTTAAAGAATATGCAAAGTGCTGTTCAAGTGTAAAAGCATGATGAAGTTACTGCTGAACTGCACGTCACAAACTTCAATGATTTTATTCACACGTTTGGCAATCTGCAGTGAAGGATGTCTTTGCCAGCGATGCCCAAAGCGAAGCCGTAGTAATCTTAGCAAAACTGTGATTGATTCCTCTGTCATAGGAGTCGATAAAACACGCTAAAAACAAACTCGATAAAAACAAATCTGCAGCTGAGTGTGATTTGCGGGTCGGCGGCTGTCTTGTGGGTGTGCTTGGCGAGCAACGTCCTGCTGGCGGGTCGCTTCGGCAAAGGTGTACTGGCGTCATTTCCGTGACGGATATGACGCCAGTAAAATCTTGGTGTATCCGGGAATACAATACTTTCGTGTTAAAAGAAAAAAGTAGACAAATCATACATTAAGAGACCTTTAAAGTATCGTGATGGAAGTGGTTCCCATGATTTATAAAACTAATTAAAGAACAGTCTGTAGCATGCTAACGACATATCGCGAATGGCATATTTGGCGCCTGCTCAGAGAGTCCAGAAAAATAAAGCAGACGGTTATAAACCAGTCGTTCGCCCCATCACCACAACAAAATCCGAATCCGGTATCTTGGTAAGGTATACAAAAGCACGCATTAACACACGCCGTTGCATTAAGCTCGCGTGCACTTCTGTGATCCTTACCTTAACACCGCGCTTTACGAAAAAACGCTATAATGCGCACAGACGTATGCCCTCATCTCCTGCGTGGGCCCGTCGAGTATGCACGCGGCTAATGCTCTGCGAATTACTTTTTTTGCCCCCTGAAGTAAAAAAAATTATCGCGTAGGCATTAGCCTTGCGGGCACTACAGTGAATAAAGCCGTGCCTAATATGAGAAAGCAAAAAATATTTAATGTTTAAAACTTACCATGCATTGTTAAGCAGCTCGGTAACAACGTAGTCAGTGCAATTAATAAAAAAATAAACGCTGCTTTAAATGCTTTCAGGGCCTTTCTCTAAATAGCAGGGAGCTCTGCAGGCGCTTCTAGGGCCTGTATGTTAATACGTCTAATGGGTCCAGTCGTTTTGAAACTCCTCTTATACCCGCCGCGGTGGCTCAGTGGCTAAGGCGTTGCGCTGCTGAGCACGAGGTCGCGGGTTCGATTCCCGGCCGCGGCGGCCGCTTTTATGATGGAGGCGAAAAGCAAAAACACCCGTGTGTACGAGATTTCGGCGCACGTTAAAGATCCCCAGGTGGTCAAAATTAATCCGGTGCCCTCCACTACGTCGCGCCTCATCGCCTACGTTGCGTTGGCGCGTTAAACCCTACAATCAATCAGAAACTCCTCTTATGACCGGAACGACGAAAAAGAAAAAAAAAAAAGCCCTCCCTCTTGTCCGGCTCTTCGCCGCCAGTGGTTATGAAGCACGGCTCCGAAAGCTATTTCGCAGGACCTCGCGTCCGCAAGAGGCACTGTTGTCGAACCATTGAAGCTTCGCGGCTTTTAGAATGGGGCCAAAAACAATGCGCACCGACTCTATTAGGCACACAGCGGGCCACATCACTCCAGGGGCTCAGCACAGAGGACTCCTCGCGCAGGCGTGCGACCTTCGTTTTGCTTTTCCTTTTTCTTTTTTTTTTTATATCTGACAACCGACCCCTTAAAACACCCCACAAAGCCCAAAAAGAGAAACAGAATAAATTCAGATAGGTTTTGAAGAACAAGAAATGGTGGCTTTGGGCTAGGGAGGGAGAGAAGGGGGAGGATTGGAGAGAGGAGCATAACAGCGGTACAGCGTCAGTGTTATTATTCCGCGGAAATTGCGTCTCCCGAAAGACCTCGGGACATGCGAACGTCGCCGCGTGCTGTTTCGAGGCCGGCTTCGACTCAGCAGGCGAGCAGCCAGGGGCGGGCGGATGACGGGAAGGGTATAAGTATTCACTCGGTGCATAGTCTAAACGGGCGGCTATGGCTCCGTACCATGTCGCACCGACGTTCGCTAGAGCTGTCTGCGGGCACGTTTGCTTATTCGCTGGGACAAAGGCGTGGAACAACCATGCGCGAGGACGAGGAGGAGACGCGACGGGAAAGGGAAAGGGTGGAGGAATGCGCGAGCGCTCCTTTCGGATTCAGGAACGTCGGCGCTCGCACTTTTGCCGCTTCGGGAGAGCCATTGAAAAGGCAAACGGGCCCTGCCGACTTGCAAAGGCGCTCCCTGCAGCCGCGTTTTCATCTGCGCGGGTCCGTGCATAACGCGCCGAGCGCGAAAGTGACTGCAGGCAGCGAGGGTGGGCAGGACTTCCACACACGCTGTCCCCCGGACTACTTGAAATGTCACGCCGACTCGAGAACTCCGCTCTCGTGGGAAATCATTTCGAGGTTGCCTAACAGAAACGTCATACTTTTTCTCAGCGCGCGTGCCTCCCCTCCGCCCTCTTGTGCCCCCATTCAATTAAGCGGGGTGTCCGCCACCGCGTCAATGACGTCGCTCCGCTTGTAACCGCGGCTACAAGACCGCGCGCAGCTCAGCGTTCACGGGAAGTGTACTGGCTGTGTATAATATTCACGCCATCCGTCACCGGGGGCCCTGCTCGCGCGTTCGGGCAATGAGCATTCATGAATGCACACCGCTGGAATGCAGCCGAGGATCTTAGGACAGGGCGGAGAGAGAAATTGTCACTGAAAGGGGAGGAATAACCACAGAGTAGATTTTAAGTTATGCTTAAGTGAACCGAACACGATGATATAAAAACACTTCTTCCCTGAGCGCAACACAGCCGAGTTCATGGTCTTTAAGCCAGTGGAACTAATACACGCCAGAAGAAAGTCAAGGAATGTAGTCGAAACTCGTTTTAACGAAGTAGTATCGGGGCAGAAAATTAGTTCGTTATATCCGATATTCGTTGTAACAGTAGAGGTAAAAATTGGCTGTAACAAACCGACAATCCGGCTCGCGCAAAATTCCTTGATATAAAAATGCATTTTTAGGCTTCGAACCCACTATAAACAAGGTAACCCTCACGTGCCTCCTTGTTGCATTTGAAGCTGAATGAGCCGGAACATGACTACGTGAAATTACAACGAAACGATGTTCACTTGACAAAACAGGTCTGCGTCTTTATTTGTGTGATGAAGGATGTGATCTTCTTCTGGTGGCTACTCACAACACTGAGCAGGATGGAGATTTCCACAATGTCCACGAACAAAATGACCTTTATACTTCTGCAGTTTCGGATGCCGGAGGGTTTTCCAAGTAGCTTCTCAGCCTCCTGGTCTAATATTCCTTCGTTATATCCGATATCACGAGCGGCTCATGGTTTCAGTTTCGTTATAAAAGAATAAGTGCCATTGAAATACAGCGTGACCAATCAAAGATCGTATTTAGTTCGCTATAGCCGATAATTCACTATATCAGTGTTCGTTATAACGAGGTTCAACTGCAAGTGATTTGTAGGAGGAGGAGTAAAACTGTATTCAGGTGGATACCAAACTAAAATCGCGTTAGTTCGTCCCCAGCTATATAGGAGGGCTCCTTTGTACGAGCCGGCCAGGCGGACCACGTGAAGCTAATCGTTTAGGTGCGAGCTATAGCCAACATGCCGGCCCATTATTTTGTGGGAAGGGGAGGCTAGCCTTCGAAAATTAAGAAACAGTGAGGCTGGGTGCACAATCACAGCTGAATAACCGTGTGTTCGTGAGCTTTTTTATTTTTAAGCGTCAGCCTTTGAGGCCTGTGAGGAAATCCGAAGCGCCACCCGCCGCGGTGGCTCAGTGGCTAAGGCGTAGTGCTGCTGAGCACGAGGTCGCGGGTTCGATTCCCGTCCGCGGCGGCCGCTTTTCTGATGAGGCGCGCCCTCCCCTACGGCGCGCCTCATCGCCTGCGTTGTGTCGGCGCGTTAAACTCTACAATCAATCAATCAGCAATCCGAACCGCCAAATTCTGCATTTCAATCCACGTGAATTCCATGAAAGTAGCGAGGTGTTTCCTCTGAAACACCTGAGACGCAGACCTGTATGCTACAAGGACATTATTTCCACTTTTAACATCTTCTGTTTAATTCTCTTCTGCCCTAAGACAGAATATTGGGTTTAGAATCAGAACGGACTTACAACCAAGGTTGAGCCTCGTGTTGGTGAAGCATATATATGGTATCACATTTACCGCCACAAGGATTAGCTAATACCTCACTTTTATCTTCCTTTCCGATACCCTCGTATTCCGTTCTACAATTAATTTTTGTAGAGCGCGATTATGGTGACCGGATCAGGGTAATAGTATCGTGTAGGCTACAAACTTGTGTAGGCGTCCCATCTTGTTTCCAATCTTGATGACATCACCGTCCAGTCCCGATTGAACTCCACCACAAGACGTCCACCACAAGGCAGCGGAACCTAGCCATCCTGATGTGCTAGCTAGGGACTACACTACAGCGCGACTCAAGCGCAGACACCGAAACAATTCGGCATGTGAGCTTCGTGATTCCCATTTATACCGATTTAAACTAGTTACTTTAGTAAGTTTGAGAATTGCGAGAGAGCGTAGGGAACTTTTATAATAGCTATTCATCAGATCCAGTTGCTCCTTTCGCCTTTTTGAATACTTGGTAAAACCGAACTGAACTGGTATTCGCCAATTTATAAAACGGAGTGCCATTCGTGGCAAGCAGTGCGCAAAAGCTAGCGTTTCTCTAGCTGCCAGATGTCTGTATGTGGTCTCTACATTTTGTTTTCCCGCCCTGCAAACCAATCCTTAACATATCTTTGCCGTACGACCACTTAATTCCGTCGGGTCCGGGTCACCCAGGAGGTGCTGTCGAAAAATTTAATCAAGCCGTCCGAAGGAAGCGCGCAATGGACGCGAAGCACGCCAGAACAGGCCAAGAACAATCGTCGCTAAAGCAAACAAAGCCGCCCCTCCGACATGCCCGCCGGTACGAGCAGGCAGCTGCGCGCGGGGAACGCTCGGTAATAGTGCCCTATCGCCGCGCCATCTACACTGTGCTCCGGGAATGATAACCATCCTCTACCTCTCCCTTCCCATCTGCGTTCGGAGTTTCTTGTCCCGCACGCCACGAAGGAATCGTTGGCTGGTAGAGGGAGACAGCTTTGCTTTGAAAAGAATTCAGACTAACTTCAGACTGCTTGCGTGTAGGAAGGCGAAAGGTTTACAATTTATTTTCAGATATGCGATCCCCTACGTTTAGTAGTCAGTCTGCCGTGATTATGTCATCTTCTGTTGGAAAAATGTCTTGGCCATCAGAGGGATATGTGCCCGGAGTGTAATCTCCACGTTGTAATTGTTGCGGTGGGACATAAACATTGGGGACATAAACGAATGGACACAACTACTTGCAGACGTTAAAGCAGTCACCAAGTACCTAGATCCCCACATCCCTTCCGATATCGTAGCCTCCCATCTCAATCACCTTGGGGAGGCGTACGAGGAATCCAAGGACGATGGCGCAGAAATAAGCGCAACCGCAAACTGCGGCTAAAACTGTCTTGGCTGCACACAGAGAATGATGCGCACGCGGTCACTCTCTCGCACAAGCAATGGAACCAGATATGTGACAAGATGCAACGAAACTTTGGAATGAAGAGGACGTGGCAGCTACTTAGACACCTCCTCGACTCCGATCAGAACCAGACTGAACAGAGAAACCGCATAACCAAAATCATCCTCACATATTCAGCCTCTGATGATGAACTCATAGCACAGATAAGAGACATGTATACCTCCCGATAAGACCCAAGATAGCACTGCCCTCTTACATGGATCACCCCAACAGCGAGATGGACAGGGACATAACTAAAGCCGAGGTCCGATTGGCGATTCGCAAACTTAGGTCCAATTCGGCCCCAGGTCCTGACCACATTTCGAACCGGGCCCTACGAAGCCTGGACGATTTCCCAATCACTGCAAGCACGGCTTTTCTCCGCACATGCTGGAGAACAGGGTGGATTCCGGAATCGTGGAAGCATGCTAAGCTTAGTCTTATCCCCAAGCCAAACAAACCACTCACAATCGAACACTTCCGCACCATTTCCCTAACGTCGTGCTTAGCAAAACTCATGAAACATGTTATCCTAGCCCGGCTCACCACAGCCCTGAACGACACGGAACAATTCCTACCCACAATGATTGGCTTCAGACCCGGTCTCTACTCTCGATATATAGCTATCAGAACAAATTATCAAACCACCCATCGGCCTAGACACAGCGGTGATACTTGCCCTATACCCGACAAAAGCATTTGACAACGTCTCACACGAGGCCATAATGTCGGGTCTGGGACGGTCAATCCGGGTGAGAGAACGTATACAATTACATTTGGGACTTCTTGCCAAACCGGACAGCCGCTATACATTTAGACAGCCTTGTCTTAGACACATTCCTGCTAGACAGTCATGGTACTCCGGAAGAAGCGGTACTGTCATCCTTACTCTTTATCCTTGCAATCATACACATCCATAACAAACTTGCACGGACCCCCCCCCCCCCTCTACTACAGCCTCTACGCAGACGATATCACCCTCTGCACTAACCGGGGGAGTGATGGGCACGTCGAATAAACGCTGCAAAGAGGCATAGAAGTGATGGGGGGGGGGGGGGGGGGAGGAGACCAGGAGAGCGGGTTTGGCCGGCTTTCTGGCCAAAGCTGAGCTATTTGTAATTCTCCCGAACCAGAGAGAACGATTCCAAACTCCACATTGAAGGTAAAGAGATCCCAGAGGTCATGGCCTTCAAAGTCCTAGGGCTGCACACACAATCCAGTAGACTAAATTACAAATTTCTCGAAGCAGTAGACCGGCACGCAAACCAAACCACTGGTCTGCTCAAGAGGGTCACCAATAAGAACTCGGGTTTGACCGAGCAGAGCAGGGTATGCCTAATTCAAGCCTTCGTCGTGAGCAGAAAGTTTACTCGATTCCATACCTTAAACTAACAGCTGCTGAAACCAACAAAATTGATGTCCTCATTAGACGCGCCTACAGGACTACGTCTTCCCCTCGGCACGTCCACTGCCAAACTGGAAGGGTAAGGCCTTCACAGCAAGGCCAGCAAACTAGTTGAAGCTGTTGTGCCAGAGAGCCCGGCCCAAATTCGTTGCACGGGGCGACGCGCCGACAGCGGGGTCGATTCACGCCTCGACCAAACCAGACCAAACCGTCCGCGGCCGACAGGCCCAAACTTACATCGCTGCAGAGTCGCCTCTCCTTTTCCCGTCGTGGCTGCTCGGCCGAATCATGCATCAGGCGAACGGCTAGCAACCGACATGCTGCTACTTGCTTGGAGGCGGCTTCGCTGAGACGGCGATGGCGTCCCCTTTCCTTTCCCCGTCGGGTGGCTCGGCTGACGCAACCGCTTCGCCTCCATTTGTCGGATTTCAAACTTCGGCCAGCGAGAGTCCTGATTGGAGCGATTCAAACTTCTCGGGGCCGCAACGGACTCCCGGGGGTATAAAAACCCGCCGGAGGCACAGCCAGCGCGACAATTATCGGCGGCACTTTGCGGAGGCACCGAGTGGAGAGGTGCTGTCGCCTCTGTGCGAGCCATGTAACGCTGTTGTTACCCCTGTACATACTGTATATAAATGTTGCTTCAACTTTTCGTCGGCTCGACAACTTCATCGCTCTGCTCTGCGCCGCGTCGATAGCGTACGGAGCAAGGCAACGTCGCTGCAAGGCAAGACTGCGCACGGATGGCCAGTCGCAACAAAGCCCACCCAATGTGACAGTACGAACGCCTCGCTCGTACACCCACTGAGAGACACATACTCAAAAAATTAGGAATAGGATACCATACACTATATCAGGATGCAAAAACAGTTCCGCCTGGTATTGACTCTCATATTGTAGCCAAATCACTTCCCAGCAAACATGCACCCCACGTACCACTCTGAGCGCAGGGAACAACGAGCCCGCGCCCTGCCCAAGTATAAAAATGACCCACTAGCCGTGTACGTCGATGCAGCAGAGTACAGACACAAGGAGGCTTTCACCGCAATGTCCGTTTAAAATTACCCCAACATCAGCATGCTCGGTTCTATCACAGTCCGGACGCCCATCCCAGAACCGGCAGAAGAGACGGCAGTAGGGCTCGCCCTTTCACTCACCCTAAGATTCTAAAACCATTCTCCAAAATTTTGCCGCTGGACGCATATCCCCAACGGCACTCAAAATTTTGTTCAGGAACCCACCGCAATCCCCAGTACAACTGATATGGGCCCCCACGCATTCTGGACTTGAGGGAAATGAAGCAGTCCATGTCCTAGCCCGAGGATTTACTACCAGGGCTGGGCCGAGCCCGTAGCCTATTGCGGAGCACGGTCCGTGCGAGACCGTCTGATCGTTTTTCGTGATATCACCACCTATGACCTCCACTCCCACCGGATCGATTCTCAAGCGAATAAATCCCTCACAGTAGGGCAAAGTAACATCTGGCCCAAACTCCAGATGGGAGTCTTCCCCAAACCGGCCACCATGACCCATATCCAGCCCAGCCTTTACCCAACCTCGGCGTGCCCCTTATGTGGCGCCCATGCCAACCTGCCTCACATCATGTGGGCATTCCCCCAGGACCCTTCCCCCTAAATACCTTCTGAGGATAGGTGGAAGGACTCGCTTCACAGCCCCGACCCGAACGTACAGGTCCGCCTGGTCAAGAGGGCAGAAGAGATCGCCAGAAGGCACCATACGGCCACCACGGGACCACCAAACTAAGTCAAGGAGAAGGCGTTCAGGAGGGAGGGCCTTGAGCCCGTTACCTGCCACCACTATTAGGACTTCGATTCTCCTCGAGGCACTTCCTCACAATAAAGTTTCTCTCTCTCTCTCGCTTAGTGGTTCTATATCTGCAGGAAGAGCCTGCCTCCTCGCCCGCCGCGCTGCGTTTCTGTGTTCTCTTGCACTTCCTTCTGAGGCGTACTTCAGTGGGCGACCACACACGGCTGCCGCTGAGGTAGACTCTTCAGAATCCATTGCAGTATAAACGGCAGAGACGTGCAGAAACGTGGCCAGTGGTGCGATTGTGACCTCTCATTACCATCGTGATGAACATTTTCTGACTGCGTCGTTTCCTTCTTATCTCTTTTGCTATGAGGTCCTTGTTAGTCCTACATGTAGGCTATTAGCGTAAACGCGGTTTAAGTAAGACGAAGATCATAACGCGTCAACTATAGATCCGTCTCTACTTATCTGGATCCACGACAAGGATCGGCCGTGGCGGAAAAGTTGCGTGTTGTTCGCGCATTCCATAAGCCCCTGATTCGAATCCTAGACCTGAATTTATACACGTTACTTTTCCTTATCTTTATTCTTTTTCCGCTGTCGGCTATTCCCGAACTTGCAGCCCCAGGGCACGAAGCCAGAACTTGGACAAAGAAGACAAGGACAAGCGCTATCCTTGGAACATCGCTCGGCTACGTTGGCGTCGGATAATGCTTCCGCGTTAAAACCACTGTCTGCCGCGAACAGGCCCAGAGCAGCAAGTCCGGCTTGCCTCACATCTACCCCAACATTTATAACCCTGCTTTCTCAAACTACCTGATTTAACAAGTACATGTGGATTACCCGGTTTAACAAACATGTTGATTTCCGACGATGATCCAGCAACGCTACTTAATATAACTACAGTTGAACATCGCTATAACACTGATATAGTGAATTATCGGCTATAGCGAACTAAATACAAACTTTGGTTGGTCGCGCTTTATTTCAATGACACTTATTCTTTTATAACGAAATTAAAACCGTGAGAGTCTCGCGATATCGGATATAACGAAGAAATATTTGACCAGGAGGCTGAGAACTACTTGCAAACCCCCCCCCCCCCCCCTTTCCCCGTAGTCCGAAACTCCAGAAGTATAAAGGTCATTTTGTTCGTAGACACTGCAAAACTTCATCCTGCTGAGGACGCTGAGTAGCCACCAGATGAAGATCGCATCTTTCATCAAATAATTAAGGAAGCAGGCCTGATTTGTCACGTGAACTTTGTTTTGTTGTAATTTTCCGTACTGATGTTCCGTTTCATTGAGCTGGAAATGCAACAAGGAGAAAGGTGAGGGTTACCTTGTTTTGTAGTGGGTTCGGAGCCCCCCAAAAAATGCATTTTTGTATCAAGTATTATTGCGCAAGCCTGATTGTCGATTGGTTACAGCCGATTTTTACCTCTACTGTTACAACGAATATCGGTTATAACGAACTAATTTGCTGTCCCGATACTACATACATCGTTAAAACGAGGTTCGACTTTATTGCTGTCTGCTGCTAACTTTGTTATATATATATGTTTTAAACGTTTTGTAAAACGCGCACACACGCCATATATCGGGCAAAATGCCAGAAGTTGAAGTTTCAGTATGCCAGTACTCCGATCCATTCTGTTCTTTGATCCACAAATTCTTCCCCTTGTGCCAGGAAAGATTCCTACGCTATTCTCGCAGTGTCGCGCAAGCAAACGGGCAATTTTATTTCAAGCGATGCCGCGCGCATTGTGTCCCGACGCGTCGGAAGAAAAGCGAGGCCGCGCCGCGAACTTCGAGTTGAGCGCCTTTTGCCAGTTGAGTTACAAGGCTTTTACGAGAACGTGTGGTTTGATGAAATTGCCGCCGAGCGAATTCTGAAGAGCTCTGTTCGGCGGCAGGCGGAGAGCACGGGTTCAATCATTGCGGAAATTCTCCTTCGGAGGCACGGAGAAGCAATAGAGCGCGCGCGGAAGCCAACTTCTCAAAGCGAGCACTTGATTTGTCATTTTGAAAAAAGATTGGCAGGCGAAAAAAAAAAAAAAAAGACATGCCCCGGACAAAGAAACTTGCGAGGTACAAGAACGACGAAATACGAGCGCGTTACCTGGCTTGTTATAGGCATTTTATAAGAGTGGCGCGACAACTAGGCCCACACCGCACGCGTGCATATCCTTAGTAGTCAAGCTTTTAGGGCTGCGTAATAACTTGCGCTCCCCATTCATCCACAGCGCTCTTCGTACGAAAATCGAAAGATGAAAACGCCCGTGCGTCGAATATCGAGGCACGTTAAACGTACTTTAAACAATTCCATAAAGCACGTAGTTTCGCGGAATCAAACACGGCAATACGTTTAGCCCAAGTGGGTTTCTATGGTGAAAAGGGTCGTGCACGTGGTTTCAAATTATTCCATGCAAATATCATACACGAATAGCTCCTGCTCTTTTTCGCTACCTTGAGCCACTAACCCCCTCTCTGAAAAAAAAAATAAAAAAACGAAACACACAGAATTTGTTCTGGGCATCTCTTTCTATTCTGCCATTTTACACAACCAAATGCATCGTCATTGTCAAGGCAGCGAGCGCTGTAGCAGTGCACCTAGTGGTAGTAGTAATGAACATGCATTGACGCAAATTTAAAGGCAGGGAGGTAAGTTCAGGCTCTTTAGCCCCAGAGGCCTAGAAAGCGCGATTGCTCGTCTAATCGTCAGTTTTTCAGGATGCGAAGAACATATAAATACGTTTTTTTTATTCGTCCGAATAATAATAATAATCAATCAATCAATCAATCAATCAATCAATCAATGTTTATTATAGTGCCCAGGAACAGCGGAGGCCTTCGTGCTGGAGCACTCAGAGGGGAAAATGCAGCACTGTAGTACATCAACAATTTGCTAATAAACACTCAGTGAGCAAAAAAAAAAAGAAAAGAAAGAAAGACCTACAAAAAACGGCAAAGAAGATAAGAAATAAAATAGTGCAATCCAACCGACTTTACACAATCAAGTCGTGCTGGCGCACAGAAAAGGTATAAGACAGCAATGAAATGCATCAACAGCTGGTAAAAGAACAGTGAGTGAGCAAAAAATAAGAAGAAACTACAACTTCACAGAAGAGTAAAAATGCCATAGTGTAATTTTAGGCAACATTACACAATCAATAGAAACTGTAATGTCTGGTCAATTGCAAGAAGACATCTTACAATAAGCGTAACTAAACGGAAGGGTGAGTGAAAAGAAGAAAGTTTTTACAAGATTCTGGTAGCGTACATTTTCAGTTTCAAATGGACGCATGAAGTGAATATGGCAACTTTTAATGATAAAAACGGCAGAAAAAGAAAAATTCTACGATAATTACAGTCGCAGTATCAGTACAATACATGAATAACCAGGAACAAGAACAAGCTCAGTGAAGTCAATGCACACGTCAGGACGATAAGTGAAGAAAAAGAGCACTGCCAAGATGAACCTAGTGTGTCAGAGCTGACAACCCGGCCAAAAACTCCCAATAATAATAATAATAATAATAATAATAATAATAATAATAATAATAATAATAATAATAATAATAATAATAATAATAATAATAATAATAATAATAATAATAATAATAATAATAATAATAATAATAATATATGACATAGAAAACTGTTCAGGTATAGTTGCAAGAACCCCATTCCGCGACCTTGTCGGCATTAGGTATTTCGTCTTTAAAGAAAAAAATGGCCGCGTATCTGCTCCTTTCGTTTCAAATGTCGACATTTGCCAATTAAATGCCTCCCTTTGCCTTCCATCTCGCCTCTCGAGCTGTTCCTCTTCCGTCGCGCTCCTCCCAAGGGAAACACACTAAAGGTTTGCTCAAGTCAATTTAAATTTACCGCGTTCCACTGCTACAGGCCGGGTTCCTCGACGCCAGCGCTGCAGTACCACGGAGACGCGCGTGAGTCGAGGCGCCCAACTTCAACGTTTATGGAACCACGTTGCCCTACTGCACGTGCGTTCCAAGTAGAACGTGGAACCTATCTAATGGAACCTGTCGTTGCGTTGCCGTGTGATTTCTCAAATGCCGCCAGGAGTGCGGGCAACACCAGGCGACGGTTTTCTGCAGTAAACGTAGTATAATCATTAGCTATCGCGAAAACCAAGCATCCATGAACTGTTTAATAAAGGAACACTGCAAATATCACTTATGTATTGATGTTCTGCCTTAAGTTTGCGTAATGTTCTTGTTCAACAATGTTGACAAGTATGAACATGGACACCGGACTTATGCGTTTAGACTTCAGATTCTGTTTCACTTAGGCCGGGTGGCTGAATCGAGTCACAGACAGACAGACAAACAGATATACAGACAGACCAAAATTTCTGAGTTTAAGTAGCCCAAGAAAGACTATGGTCTTTAAAAACAGCACTATTACAGATGACACGTGGAGAGAGACAGACCGGAGCGGGACTGACCCGATGGCCCAGCGCTAATTTTTTTTCTGCTGTTTTTTTTTTATATGTCAATGATTTTTTTGTTTTCGGAGACTGACTAGCCCAGCTCGCAATATTTTCGTCATGGTGTGAGTGTACTGCTGTCAACAAAAATAAAGAGCGCCGCCTCAATATACTTGCGTCACGTGCTCCAGGCGTCAAATTACCGTTTCAGTTTGTAACTATATTAATCTGTAGATTATATAGGAATTCTGCATATAATCTGCATTATAGATGAAGGAAAGATGGTAGGGGACAGGCGGAATGGACGCGTGTTCGAAGTGACGCACACATCGGTGATAGCTATCTCGATATGCACTCCAGTGATCGAAGCATTATTTCAGTGACTGAGCGTTAATTAAAACTTACGTTTGACGAAAGTTTGGCTCCCACCTGCCAGCAGGGGACCGCGAACAAGGGATTCGAGGTGACCAAACAATCGAATTTCTGCTTCCAAAAGCATTGCGATCACCTGTCTTTCAAACGGGATGACCCACACGCCCCATCATTGACCGCCTCTATACGGCTGCGAATCGTACCCGAAACCCCCAACTATGCCCGTGGTCAACGCAACAACTTCCGGCTCCTGCAGCTAAGTCCTTTAGCATCCCAATCGTCCCCCTACAAGCAGAAAATGGGCACATCCTGCGCATCGTTCTTCCCGCCGCTCCATTCTCGAAGCTCCGACAAGAGTTGCTGCCCAGTTCACGGCCACTACTTCTGGCCTGGCCTTCCCTGGAGTGTTAACATTCGTGCGCCTCTTGACAGCTCCGTAAGCGCTAGGTTATTCCTCTTGTCTGCATGCAGCAGCCTCTTCGCGACCCATCCGCTTCCCGTCGACATTGGTTTGCACAGACCCTTGCCTTTCGTTTCCTTCCAGCCAGACTCCGTTCGATTGACTCGCAGAAATAGCACTGGTCCGACATGGCACTGTTGTAGACCTGGCCGAGATTTAAAGACGGTAGTCTTTCACGCCAACTCGAACGTTTCGCTCTGCTTCTCTGCCTGTCCGTCTATTCAGCCACCCGGCCAAAAGTTAAAACTGTGGTTGATTCCTCTGTCATAAGAATCAGTAAAACACGAAAGTGAAATATGCAGCGAAATATGCAGCTGAGCACGATTTGCAGGTCGGCGGCTGTCTTGTGGGTGTACTTGGCGAGCGACGTCCTGCTGGCGGGTCGCTTCGGCAAAGGTGTACTGGCGTCATTTCCATGGCAGATATGACGTCAGTGAAATTTTGGTGTATGCCGGCATAAAACACTTTCGTCTTAAAATATAAAACCCTAAAGCGAACAACCCTAAGTATAACCAGAGTCCTTCAATGCTTGAAAAGCATTGAAGGACTCTGGTATAACGTACTCCTTAGTACTAAAGGTTGCTTCCCCGCAAGAAGACCCTGTATGCAGGGGTGCACACTTTACAGGCCGCTTGCTTTGTTGTACTGGCGTCACTTCCGTGACGGATATGACGTCATTCAAATGTTTGTGTATCCAGGAATAAAACATGTTTTAAAAAACTCATGAACTAGGAGCCTACATAGAAAAAACCTTTCCTGTCTACATTGACCAGCAAGAAGAAAACATTGGCACATTTCAGGCAAAAAATCAGCACATAACTGGTGCGAGCAGTGTTCTTAATTAGATGTGCGCTTGGCATTGGCAATTACAAATAAAAAATACGCGTTTAAAACAATATTTTGACCCCCAAATACAAAACATTCATTTAGACTTCATTGGTAGGAACATAAGTGGATTTACTGACAGCTAGAAGCGAGAGACGAAGAAGAAAGTTCGAGTCAAACCCTGCCGTAACCGGCATGTAGTAAGTGAAACGATCCTGGCCAATCCCCCAAGTGGGTATGCGCCACAAACTGCGCAGGAGGCTGCCTGGTTCTTGCTGCGGCAGGAAACTAAACATCCCCCTCGCGAGGGGCCCGTTCAAATGCAGAGCATTTCCGGGGGCGCACGACGTTAAGTAGTTTGCGTTACGTTAATGTTGTTGCACTTGTTGCTGTTGGTTGTTGTATTGTAATTAAATGAGGAGACGTAATTACGTGGTCACGTGACATCATTTATTATCAGGTGGGTATGACATCATTTATTAGCAGGTGGGTATGATTATTGTGGCGCAGTGGGAAGAGCACCATGTACCTCGCGTTCCGCCCACAGGTAGTGAATGCGTTGTATCAGCAGCTTCTTGACGTAGTTTGAATGAGTCAAGGATATAAGGCGCGTTCGTAGCCCTCCATTCTGTGTCGGCTTCGTGGCGCAGTGGGTAGAGCACCATGTACCTTGCGTTCCGCCCGCAGGGTCATGGGATCGAAACCAGGCGCCGGTAAGAATTATTTTTTTTATATAGTGTAGGGGGAGGGGTGCGGACGACGATGGACAACTAGAACGGGTGACATCGTGAGTTAAAGAAATGCTCTGCATTTAAAATACAAAAGAGCCTAGACCTCGTACCGCCATTTCAAGTCCAACAGTAACAAAAGGTTCTAATAGATAGCGCTCGAGCAGTAGAACTCGGAAAAATTGAATTGACTTCAGCAACCATCCACAGATCATCGGAAGAGACTGGAGAGGAAGAGCGTAAGAGGTGGGCGGGGGAGAGAAGAGAGGCACCTATGTGGCAGGGGCATCCCAAAAACCGTGTTTAGACAACATTTGTAGCGAAGCGAGCTGATATACGGGGCCAACGTTTTTCCCTCACTATACACCCTTTTGCGCCATAAAGCAGTATACGTACCGCACATTCTCCTGGGCGACCGCGGCCTGACCATCTTGTCAGTTTATGTGCAATACATTTCCCAACTGGTGCACTCCAGGCAATCGCACGATTCCGCACTGAATGTCAACGGCAGTTTCGCCATATGCGCCACTATTCAACCCGTGACCTATCCATTGTCGTCCATGGGACGGCAAAGGGGTAGGGTGCCCATTTTATTATGCTGTGTCTTTCTAGCGGGCGTTGGAAAATGATTTGGTACGTTGTCCGGCGAACTTGTCCGCGCGAGAAGTTAAAACACGCCTGCTAAGAATCAGTATGGTGGTGATTTTGGCTGACGTTTGCATCTCCATGTAAGCGGTCCTATCTACGTAGCGTTTGGCTGATAACACGCCTATAAGGATGACCACGGCAGTAACTGCTTCTTCGCCGGTATGGGAATACGCATTTGTGTATGCGCGCTGGTTGGTGCTTTCCCGTAGCGTTTGTACATGGCCTTGCCTTTCGCTCTCTTGCTTTTAGGTTTTTTTGCGGGGGATAGATGGGTGAAAAGGGCCCGAAACTGTCTGACTTCGTGTGGCGACACCTTATCAGGCCCTGAGGTGGAAGGGAAAGGGCCTGAAAAGGGATAGGAGAGTGGAAGGGAGGAATAAAGAAGAAGAAGAGTTGCCACTGCGACTGGGACCACCGCGCACAAAACACTCCACAAACACAGTATCCTGGCGTCATGCTGCGTCCGGGAGAAGTTCTCGACGGGAACAGTGAGGCGTAGAGGCGAGGCTGTGCAGTGAAGAGCAGTCCACAGTGGTCCGAAGTCTGGAGAGCTTGCTGGGTGGACGCCCGAGCAGACGAGCGGGTATGGCGAGCGGGAACTTGCGCTCGACGGCCCGACGCCGCCCGAAAAACGAACACCCACGGCCCGCGACGTGTGGCCGGCATAATCGCGAACCCTTCGCCTTTATGCGCGCATGTTACTCGAAGTGCATGTTGCCGAGGGGCGGTGCAGATCTCGTGGAACTCGTGATTTCGAAGGCTGACGCTGAAGTGTGAGCCCCAGACGAGAGAAGAATCCTCCCTGCCCTCGGGACTCCCAGCGTCATTCTTTGGGTCCAGAGGACGGCTTCCATGAGCTCATCAGTGGTGTTGTGCAGGCCGATCTCCAGCCTATTTTCAGGCTCAAAATAGCACGCAAAGCAATTTAAAGCGAGGTGAATATACAGCAATGATATTCATTCCCTCAGAATGGTTATCCTTAACAGTAGACAATGATGCATGTTAGTAGGCTCCGTCCTTCTCTTTAATTTATTTTGTGTGAACATGGCGTTCACAATCAACATAAAGCTAAAGGGCTATAATATAAAATAAAAGCCCAACCCGTACCACGTACGTATCACGGGTGACGCCAATTAAAAATAAACAAACTGGACCGAGGTCAACTAGAGTTTTGAAGAGAAGGAAATACCCACCGAAGTGGAAAATAAAAGGGAAAAATGCTACACAGCGACACCACAGCCAGGAGAGCGGGCCCGGGGAGACTCCCTTGATCTCCCCTGGGACGGTAGCAGGAAAGGTTGGGATGAGGGATGCGGATGATGGTAATAAGGAATGGGTTATGCGAAAGTGGGTGGGAATGGGGACAGCGAGATTTTTGTTCTAATCCTTATGTCTGACTCCTAAAATAGGCCTGAAAACTCAGGAAGGCGTCAGACGGTTCCAATTGGAATTCAGCGGACCCCACTATAGGTTCCAACCATCTGAGCTCCGACAGCGAAGAACAGGGAGAACCTGCGACGGAGTGACGACACCTAATCTCTGGACCCCTTTCACAACCAGCCCCCCGGCTAACACCCACCAGGTCCCCCGAGTACTCAAGAGACACCTGCCCAGCCTACATAGGTACTAATCCCCCTCGTCTCAACGGTTTCGGATACTGGTAAAGCTAACTGTCCGACAGACGGGGTAAACTGTACCCTGTACGCATCCGTCGATCCTATGTGCACCTGAATCACCTATCTCCATAGGAAGGCCTATGTGACTTATAGGGTTTCGGTGGACCTCTTATGTGCTCCTATGCCAACCACTCACCCACCAGGGAACCCTCCCCATACGGGCAGTAGTCATCAGGTGGAAGGAGTAATCCTTATAGAGTACGACCAGTCCTACTCCCGATACTGAGGACGAGAAGCTTCCCTTATAAGAAGTGAGCCAATCCCTCTTTCCTCGGTCCTAGCAAGTGCGCGCCTCCTAGACTGGTCGCTACTAAAGGCCAGAGAAATTGGCCACCATAAGCACCTAATGAAGGCCCTGGATCCTGTTGTCCAGGAACCTTCGTGTCGGCAGCGAGCAGTCGTGCCCGCGTGGGGTGACTGCGGCGGACCCTTAATAAGGGATCCTTTTTCACCGCTTTTAAGCCAAGTTCCCAGAGCCAACCTCGGTAGCCACCCAGGCTGTCCGGGCCTGCCTCCGCGTCCAGCATCGGCTCTGGGACAAAGAACTGGCCCATACAGTTCCAGGGAGTCGCTGCCACTCCCTTGGGGTTTTGCATCCCCGGGTGGGACCTGGCACCCACCCACCGCTGCCGTTGGCAACTGACCAAAACTAGACAGCCTAAACCGCCTTTGCCCAGCCAGCTGGCAGGGGGGACCACGAGCAGGTGGCAGTCGGATTTTCCCCACCGTTCACAATCAGCAGTTGCTTCCATTGCGCATGTCCTGTTACGGTAAGTATTTGAAGGAATATATGGAAAGTATGAAAGTAAGCTGAACACGTCCTGCGCCAACTTTGATGCAGTAAGCTTTCAGCCACAATAAAATTTTAGATGAAAAAGTAGAGGCAACTCAAACGAAACCTCCACTGATAATGGCACTTTGGGGGTGAGGGAAACACTGGAAGGGTCTCAGGCCCCCGAGTGACCCAGAAGTCGGCGCCTTTGCTGACGATGTCTGAGGGCCCGTTTGTTAGCTTTCCTGATCATAGCGTCCACTTTCTTGGTTCTGCCTTGTTGAGGGCGGGCTGCATAGGGCATGAAATATGTAATTCTGGATAATATGATAGACTAGCCCAAATAACCATGGACGGCCGTGGGACGTCTGAAATACAGCCGCACATCCAATGCCCAGTTTGGACGGCCACTGTACGTCCATGTTTGGATGTACATTTTCGGCCGTACAGTGGACATCCAGAAACAGATGTACAAGTCCGAATGACATCCGCCAGTGGACGTACAAGGCTACTACGAAGCATCAAATAATCGCTTAAATTGAATATAAAAGCAAAAACAAGATAGCTACTTTGCTTTTCAATTAAAACGATTTTGTACATCAATACCCTGACTATATTGCGTTTCACTTGCATATTTCTAAAATTAAGGCTATTTTTTTAATTTTTTGAAGCACCTCAACGACTCCAACGATGATCTCTTTGGGGAAGGATAGATAAGAACAGAGAACCGTTAACGAAACATGTGGAGCAAGTTCACTGTGTTCATGTATGCCTGTCTGCCCGGTAGTGCGTTTGTGCGGTGTACACTTAGTCGTTGTAGGAACATAAGCTTCTCGTTATGTGTTTCTGGAAATTTTCGCTGAACATTCAAAATACATCCAATTTCGGACGTCCGGCTGGACGTACGGAAGTTTTAAATCCGGACGTCCCACGGACGTACATGGTACGTCCATCGGCCCTGAAAACGTCGTAAGGACGTCCGCTAGAGCCGGAATGGACGTACGGTGGACGGCCGGCGGACGTCCGGTGGTTGCTTGGGAGGAAGAACATCTGTGCTTCGCGCATTTCCTCGTTTTGGCGGTTACACGTTTGATTGTGTGGGTGACTTGGTCCATGGAGTGGTCCATTGCAGAATTGAAGCCCGGCAGCTGTGAGTTCAAACCAAACATTTTTTACTGAAATAAAAAAAATCTCATGGGTGCTACAGCTACGGTATAGATTGTTTCGCAGGCGGCCCATAACCGAAACCAATGATACGCAGGCCTCATCCAGACCGCAAAGTCGCAACGTCTCTGATTTGTTGATTGTGGGGTTTAACGCGCCGACGCAATGCAGGCGATGAGGCGCACCGTAGTGGAGGTCTCCGGATTAATTTTGACCACCTGGGGATCTTTAACGTGCGCCGAAATCTCGGACACACGGGCGTTTTTGCTTTTCGCCTCCACCAGAAAAGCGGCCGCCGCGGCCGGGAATCGAACCCGCGAGCTCGTGCTCAGCAGCACAACGCCTTAGCGCGGCGGGTTCTGATTTGTTCAGTCCTGGACAAGTGCACTTGACGGTCGTCATAGCATTACTTGTCACGTCGTTCAAAACTTGCCTGTGGCACCACTGCAGCCACTATAACGAAGTCGACAGAACTGCGAAATTCGTTACTTTGTAGGATGCCAGCGTTGGCAGACGGCGTATCGGCGCGGAGCTACCACCCCGCTCTGCCAGCGCATGCGTCCCCAGGGATAGAAATAAACGCTTCCATAACGGCGTTGAGCAGGACGAGTCTATCCGCGGAAATCGGAAGCGTAGCAAAACTCTTAACAGCGGAGCTGTAAAGTACAGAGCACTTTATGGGCTCGCCTTGTCGTCGTAGCTCGCTAACGGTCGATGCGACTGCCGGAATCAGGCAGCGCAGCGAGATAACGGACCCAAGTAGAGCCTCATGTACCGTCGTCAATGGGTCACGCGGAGGCTTCGAAAACCACGCGGTTTAAATAGTCATAACCGTTCGAATCTCGTGAACCACTGGCGCTTCTCACATCTCCCCGTTGTTTAGCGAAAAAAAAAAAAAAAAAAAAGAAGAAAACTGCAGGTACATTGCAGGCAAAATCGATGTGCATAACCGGCAGTCCCCGTGCTCATTTAGTTCGGAACGCTCGTTCGGTTGGTTTTTACGATACTAAACAAAAAAAGCGGCCGCGCAAGAAAAAATGGCGCGTTCGAAATGCCGCAGAAAGGTTCCAGCCAAGCAAGAAAAAAATGGCGCGTTCGAAATGACGCAGAAAGGCTCCAGCCGCGCAAGAAAAATATTACGCGTTTGAAATGACGCAAAACAGCTCCAGCTTACGAAATTAAAGTAAGCACAAAAAGAACAGAACTCCCGCTCGCGCAGTTTCAGGCAGGGGGCGCGCGGGCACTGAGATGGCGGGAAATTTGAAATGCATTGGGTGGCAGCAGTGAGCGGATAACGGCGCTGCAGCCCATTATGGCGAATCACTGCTCCACACTTCCGACAGCTTTTACATTGAGTGGAACGGCTTTAATTTTTTTAGGCTGGAGCTCCATCCGTGCCTGGCGTCGCTCAAAACTCGACGCAGCAAAGTGGTAAGGCGGAAAATGCTAGGTCAAGAAGTGTGAGGGGAAGTGACGAGGAGGCAAGGAGCCGGCCAGCACGTGAGGATTGCGCATCGTGGAGCAGATGTTCAGGTGGGGAGCCGCGCCAGCCTTTGCTCAAAACTCGGTGAAGCAAAGTGGAGAGGAGGAAAATGCTAGGCCACTAAGTATATGGAAGTGGTGGGGAGGCAACGAGCCGACGAGCAGGTGTAGAGAGTGTGCGTCGCGGCGCAGATGTTCGGGTGGGGAGGCGCGCGCCCGGGATTGGCTGCGCCTAGTGATGACGTAAGCTCCGACGTGCACGTGTTCTCCTGGTTGAGAGACGGCGTGCACTCGGCGACACCAGTGCCCGATATATCGATAAGATGGGCAGGCCTAAGAAAAATCTAAGTTAAGGCTAGTGAGACCACCAGCTCCGCTGTTTCCTCAGTCTCAACATCTAAATTGCAAAGGTGGCCAAATTTCTTTTGTGCCGCCTTGCTGTAACTGTCTTCCACGAAACACAGGGAAACAAGGGGAGCTTACACGCCGCACAAAGCACGTCCCCTGCATTGCGTAGTCCAATAAAGCTTGCCTCAGACAAACCTAAAAAGACCAGAGCGTCCTTGCCCAAATCAAATGGTCCTTACTCGACACTATCCCACCAGAAGAAGGACGGAAGCACACCAAAGTCCGTTCACCACCCAAGACCATGCATTCCGTCCCCCACCAGGTGGACGGAAAGCTAGAGCTAAGGTTCTGAACAAGACCGGTGGATCCCTGCACACAAGTTCTATACAGGCACTGCCCCAGGAGACAAGACAGGCTAGTGGTAGTGACAATGAAGGACCTTGTCACCGGTGGCGCTGGCGTATCGACCAAGGTGGCCACTCCCCAAACACCCCCCCCCCCCCCCCCCCACCACACTCCCCCTTTACCTTGGAAAAATGTATGAGCTCTGGAACGGGAGGGGAAGGGGAAGTAATACGAGAATCCACTGAACCTGCATACTATTAAATAACTACTGCCGATAAATATTCTTGTATAGCCAGCAATTCGCTGAGCTTACACGACCTCGCCATCTGCTGCCATTCCGACAAACAGAGAACATGCAATACCCATAAAGCATCATGGAGATTAAGAACAATTGGAAAGTCCTTTGGACTGCATCCTCACAATTGGGGAGTTTCTATTTTTAAATTTTTACAGCAAAGCTGTTAGCCTCTTGCCCCAGGTTCAAGTTCTCCTAAAGCGGCAAATGTGCATGTTTGCACAGCTGGCAATTCATAATTTTCACTTTTGCACAGGTGCGGGAATAGTGCCACGTCTGAGGAGGTTCCCCCACCAACCTGTTTTGTGAGGGACTTGCATGTGAAGTGCGGTCCACTGTGTTGTTCTCTTTCTTACGAGCTACCTGATAACTTGCTTAGAGGCTGACGCCGGCGCTTCTTCTGTCTCGTCTCTCGCGTTGGCTGCAGCTCCTTACAATAAAATACAACACACTGTTCAAGGGAATACGACAATTCATTTCCAACGGCCATAAAATGCACCCCAAGACATGTGCCTACGCATTAGGGGCCTCCGTTCGGGCTGAGGATCACATTTTTAAGGCCCACCCTCCTGCTTTCTGCACACCTGCAGGTCAGCTCAAGCAGACGCTTTGAAACACGGTGTCTTGTTCCCTTTGCAGGCCAACTGCACTCAAATTTCACCTCGGCCAAATTTACTGTGGACGTACAGTACGTACCACCAGACTGGGAAATAACTGGTAGCCCCGTGAAATGCGTTGTTAAGGGAGGACACTGGTCTTGAGGACCAAAAATTTGCTTTATTTGCAGTCTACAGGTCTTGAAGAATGTACCTGCAAAATATTATGGCTGTACCACAGGTATTTACAAAGCTGTTGCCCTTTGAAGTTGCCTAAATGACCATTAGCACGTTTCCAAACTTCATGCCTTGTTTTCTCAGGACCACTTTTTACGAGGTCAACTGTTAGGTACAGTATCTTGGATGTACTGGTCAGATTTGTATTCTTTTCGCAGCATTCGAAAGCTTAGGAACTGAACAGTGCAATAAAAGCACAAAAATATAGAATTTATTTTTGCTAGCACAAGTTTTCACGCAGCTTGTTTTACGAACACATTGAAAATTGATGACCTGATTTTTCATAGTTTCAAGTTTACTGCAATTGCAGAAGCAACTTTAAAATTACTGCTAAGGTATAGTTGCACTCCCTGGTCATTCTAGAGGATAAACCCGCCGCGGTGGCTCAGTGGCTAAGGCGTTGCGCTGCTGAGCACAAGGTCGCGGGTTCGATTCCCGGCCGCGGCGGCCGCTTTTCTGATGGAGGCGAAAAGCAAAAACGCCCGTGTGTACGAGATTTCGGCGCACGTTAAAGATCCCCAGGTGGTCAAAATTAATCCGTAGCCCTCCACTACGGCGCGCCTCATCGCCTGCGTTGCGTTGGCGCGTTAAACCCCACAATCAAATCAATTCTAGAGGATAAGGGAATAAAAAAAAATATTCGAGTATTTCATTGGTAAAAAATAAAGAAATTGCTCAAAATGGAATGCCATGACATGATGCACAAATCTGAACAAACACCACCTAGACGAAAACAGACTGCATATTTATGCTCAGGACATTAAAATACACATAATGTGTAAGTCTCAAGCAGATGGGCTAAAAAATAAAAATGTCCTCAAGACCAGTCCTCAAGACCAAAAATGCCCTTAAAAGTTATAAATGCTCAAAATAGCCCCGTCGCAGGCGACGCTGCACCTGCCGGTGAAACGTGCAACAGATATAAAGCGGAAAGTGACAAAGTGGCCCGCCGGGTGCGTTTTCCTTCGGCTCCAATGGGCGCTTTTCTCCTAGGGCTGCTGCGAGGGGGAAACTATGGTATACGAAAATAAGGCTTTTCAAAAGGTCGAAATTTAGAGTGCAGTTGTCCTTTAACGGTAGACTGCACTGCGCAAGTTACACAGCAGCCAAGTTTTGTGACAAATGACGAACGTAACAAGCAACAAGGCTTGCATAGATTGAAATGTGTTTTATTTCCAGGCACAAGTTATCACTTCTCCTCAAGTCCAGTCATATACGGATTACAGCATCCACAGCAAAAGGGGCAAGTTCAATGCAGTGCCATAGTTAAGTCCTAGTGCACTTCACAGCTGCCATCAGAAGAACAGCGTTTCACATCACCAAAAAATGGTGGAGAAAAAACAAATGGGAGTGCGAGCTAAGGTTGTTTCCAGTACAGCATTCAAAATATGAACAGTAAAAGTGTTAAATCGTGAGCATAGCTGAAAACGCAAATAAAATGTCATCAGAAGCATAACAATAAGTAAAGGACAGTTACAAAATTGAGAAAAGGTGTATAGATAACCTTGCATAAATAAATTTGATGCCTTTTTCGCCTGGGTGGGTGTTGAGCACAGAACCAAACTCAAAGTGAAAGACTCCTAAAACGTGGAGAAATCGGCGAGTAAAATAAGGATAAATGTACAATATGCTGCTTTAATGTAACAGCTTTGCATTATAGTGTGATATAATCTAACAAATCAGGGACAACTCCCAAAATCAGTATATAAGGAATGTTAAAAAACGACGGCAGCCGCAACTACAAAAAGCAATTTCATCAGTGCACGTGAAAAAAAAAAAAAAAAAAAAGAATCTGTCGTTTGAGCCTAGGTGCAAACGGAGCAATAACAACTTACAAGGTGTAATACAACAACACTTCTTTCTTTCTGACAGGTTAAACAAGAAGCAAGATAAGAAGTAACAATTGCACCACAATGGCAAAAGGCAAAAACAGGGTGGTGCAAGGGTGGATGGGTGGGGGTGAGAGATGGGAGCAGTGCTGTTTCACTTCATGAGCGCGTGCACCACTGCCTTCGCATTGATCGTCTTCAGGTCGATGTAGGTCTGCCCAGTTCCAACGAAAACAATGGGCTGCCCAGTGATGTAGGTCATCGAGATCGCAGCGCCAACCTGGACAAGCAAAAAAAAAAAAAAAAAAATTAAAATCAAAGCCATTCTACTCAATGTGAAAGCTGCCGGAAGTGCAGAGCAGTGATTCGCCATATAATGGGCTGTAGCGCCGTTGTCTGCTCACTGCTACCACCCAATGCAATTCAAATTTCCTGCCTTCGCAGTGCTCGCGCGCCCCCTGCATAAAACTGCACCAGCGGGAGTTTTGTTCTTTTTGTGCTTGCTTTTCCTCCCGCACGTGCCGGCGTTGCACTGCCACATTTTTCGCTTACTATCGTAAAAACAAACCCAACGAGTGTTCATAACTAAATGAACACGGGTGCTGCCGGTTAATTACCTATATTTTGCCTGAAATGCGCTAAACAGTGGGGAGATGTATGACAAGCACCAGCGGTTCACAAGTTGCGAACGCTTATGACTATATAGACACCCGCCGCGGTGGCTCAGTGGCTAAGGCATTGTGCTGCTGAGCACGAGGTTGCGGGTTCGATTCCCGGCCGCGGCGGCTGCTTTTCTGATGGAGGCGAAAAGCAAAAACGCCCGTGTGTACGAGATTTCGGCGCATGTTAAAGATCCCCAGGTAGTCAAAATTAATCCGGAGCCCTCCACTACGGCGTGCCTTATCACCTGCGTTGTGTCGGCGCGTTAAAACCTTACAATCAATGACTATATAAACAGCTTGGCTTTCAAAGCCTCTGGGTTACGCTACAACGACAGCCGCTACAACCAAACGCCAAGTGTTTGGCGTTTGGGTCCAGCGAGCGAGCTACGGCGACAAGGCGAGCCCTTAAAATGTTCTGTACTTAAAAGGACCACATGAAAGAAAATGATTTCTGGGATGTCTGCCAGTTGACCTTACAAAAGACCTCAAAGGGGCCAAGAACAAAAAACAGAGCTTTACCTAATATGACAGAACCAGGTCTTGAAAACTCCTTTAACTCAATCCTAGCCTTGAAAGACACCTTCTTAACAGTGAAGCTGTTTAGCAAACCGTAATTTTTTATGTCTGCAGTTAAAAATACCAAGAAATTGCCCAGCGCAAGCACATGCGCCTGGCAGTTAACAAAAACTAAGAAAATGCCTAGCGCTCGTGTGTGCGTTCCTCGCCATGACTGCCCAGGGTCCTTGACCATGTTTGTCAAGCCAAGCATACCCACTTCATTTTTTTTTTTTCACACAGAACATTATTTTCACTTGTACCGAGTAGGACCCTGCTTACTCGGCCGTAAATATCAAATAAAAATACAGCAAATACAAAAATACAACCTAACATGAAAATCCGAGACTGTCGCGCCGTGCAGAACATAACAGACAGGGTCAAAATCCGCCCATTGGCTGCCATGCTATCCTTTTCATGAGCAACGAAGAACTCATAAAACGCACTTTTTAGAAAACGGCTGTTAAAGTTTACGAACACTTCATGATTTTCAAACCGCACTAGCAGCATAGTCCTTGCTGCTCTTGATTGGAGACAATCTCATAGATCTTTGCCCTTTGAATTGGTGCACCTGGCATGCCTTCCTGGGTCACGGAGGTTTTTATGTGCAGGCCTTCAGTTGGCAGAAGCTCCAGTTTTTGTCTAGTCCACTTATAACAATATCCAAGTGCCAAGGAAATCCCATCGTTATAACTGATAATTGTTATAAGCGGGCTGCGAAATAAAAAGACGGAACAGAGCTCAAAACATTTTTTTTCGCATGCCAGCAAGGTCGTACCACTACTACCAATTTGCGGAAAAGAAGCCACAGTCGGTCACCTTTGTTTGCTGTGTGTGAAGCTAGCGCAAACCTTATCCAAGAGCATCTACTGGTGCTTCACATAGCTGAGGTAAATTTCTTTGGCAGAAACAAAGTCCCCGAGGGACTGTGTCACGCATTGTGCCTCCTACGACACCACCCTAGTAGGCTACACAACCGCATAATTAGAGTCGTCACTGTTGCACTTTTGGTGCACAATATAACCGGATTCAATCGTTATATCCGATATCGTGGCACTGGAGCATTGTAATAAGCAGTTTATTTTACCATAGAAAGAATACAAAAGTCGACAGTGCCATAACTGTTCCTCGAATGTATCCGATATATTGTTATAAATGGTATCGTTATAAGTGGACTCGACTCTATATACTACCAGGGTACCTATACTTTACTTAATGTATGCCTAATGCATAGCTGTCCCCAAAGTGAAGAGTGAGGAGCAGCTTTCTTTATTATGCCAATAGATTTCGAGCTGATTTCTGGGTGTCATAACCTTGCTGAAGCTACAGCTTGGTACATGGAGCTGTTCAGTGTCTAAAGGTTACATCAGAGGATCACAAGCATAAAACGAACTATTTGAAAGTAACATACAGACTTTATAACACAATTACAACATTAATTAATATTAGCAAACCATGTTCTTCCAGTTCATGCGAAGGAGTCATTCTTACCACGTTGCTCAAATAGACAACAATGTGCCATCAAGAATGTTAAATTCCAGAACACTGCAACCTCAAGGTGTCTATTTTAATTATTTGAATGCCAAAATAACATTTTGTAATCCCAGACTGCGCGACACAAATGAGCATAGAGCCATGGCAAGAACTGCTCAATGCGCGGTGACAGATCACTGCACTTTATCAGCCCTCCCCTCACAATCTTTAACACGCACAATCGCCACGATTGTAATTTGAACAACATTGCTATGTTTAGCATCTCACCTTTGGCATTAAATTTCACTTCACATACATCAATTATCGTTACTCGCGTGATACAGCAACCCGTCCCACTAAAAGGCGCTGCCCGAACACGTCGCGGCAATGCAGCGCGCACCATAACTTCTGGCGAATCGATAGTTTAATTCCCAAAGCTCGCGAGCTCACTGTGAAACACAGCAAAAGCTCAGCGTTTCATAACACCGCAACGAGTCCAAAAGTTCACTTCACAAACCCCGACTGCAGATGCACCCACCGCGTTTCCCACTCAAGGACAAACCACGGCGAAGCCGCGGGCACATTTTTGACGTGTCTTTCGAGCGGTGCACTTCCCGTAATCTGGCGCACGATCTCAAACAGTATCGCCGTGATTAAGATAGCTTCGCCGTACATGACCGAAAAAGAGGCCCCCGAGGCATGGCCCACCTTGTCGTCGATGGTGTCAAACTTGGTGAGCACAATGCCATCAATGAGGTGCGGGTCCTCCTCACTCGAGTGGTCGGCCAGGGCCTGGTTGAACTTGACCAGCTGGTCCACAGCCTCGTTGCCAACCAGCGCCTCACCCACAAACAGCACCAGGTCGGGCTTGTTCACCGTGATCAGCTGCAAACCAAGACCACGTGGAAACCCAGGCAGTTATAGGCAGGGTTTTTTTTCCCCCAAAAAAATGTGTACGAAAGCCACTCCCCCTTCTTATATAGCGGTCGTTGGCAGAATGTAGATTTCAGTCTGGCAACTACAGCAGCGCAAGCAATGCACTACTGCCATCACCAAAACCTGCACGACAGAGCTATCTTTCTGTCTTCTGACTTCTCTTGTTCCCTTTCATTAATCCTTAATTTTTGTTTGTGCAGGTAATGCTTGTTTTGTGTTGCGCACTGCTGTATGAAGCGCAGGTGTTTTCTCCTTTGAGGCAGGCAAGTTCCCAAAGCTCTGATCAGTGACCTAAGCACACTGGAGCGCCGATGACAGACGAGGACCAGAAATCAATAAAACAACATTTCTGAGTAGCTTTTTACACAGGAACTATTTCATCAGATTTTTGAGAGCAGAGCTGTCTAAGCACTTGGTTGCGACGTCCATATGCAGAAAAAATACCAAGAAAATTCCGAGTGCACATGAGCATGCGTTTCGTCAGGAGTGCCCGGAAAAAATACCCACGGCATTCGCACTCACGTCTCCGGCTACCGCTGACATTTCTTTTTGTTAGAATGCGTTTTTTTAGCGTTTCTGCGCGTACTGTGGTTGGATATTAAGTTACTGCGATCATCTATGGCATAAGCAACAATGCCAAGATAAAAACATTTTCCCGCTGCATTTTTTATGAAAGCTGACAAGAAAGTATATTCTCAAGAAGAAAAGTGGGGAGGGGGTTTATCACACAAGCAAATACGGTATGCATGTATGCTCGGCTGCGACTGCGATTTCGCCCTGCGGGAATAGTCAAACCTCGTTAATACGTAGTCAGCCGGGAACGACGTAAACTTTAGGTACGCACAAAACAATGCATGGACTAACTGCCAATGCCAGTTTAGCGGCTACTTACCGGCCGGAAAAGAACTACGACACATTGCTCTCAAACATGCACACTCAGACAGGCTTAATTTGCGGGTAGGCAGCAAAAAACACGGTTCTGCGGGGTTACTTTTTGAACTGGATTAGATTGGATTCGACGGCGAATTCGCACCCTACCGGCAGCTTCTTCGCGTTACCGGAAGCTAATCTCGAAGGTAATGCTTTGGTGCGCTGCAATCGGCAACAGCTGTATGAGCAAGAAATGTCTCACGGTGGCCATGTTTTAACGTCACCACCGCTGCCGACTGCCATCTGGGCGTCGCAGCTCGAGCATCGAACGTCTGCGCACGAGATTTTGCCAATTTTGCGCCTGTACGTGCAGAACAAGAAAGAAAATGGTACGCACTAACCATTCGATGGGCAATGAGTGACTACGGCTTTTAAGCGGGCAGCTAATACATGGATTTCAATGGGGGTTGATTGGGTTGATTGGGTTGAGCGGTACGTATTAACGAGGTTTGACTGTAGTGTTTGCGTTACTTTTGTTTTACTCTTTATGCTAAAACCATTGGTCGATATTGATTCATTATTACCTAATAAACCTTCCGTAACTCTTCTGCTTTTAAAATCAACTTTTTTATTTCTTAGTGGATTTTGATGAAAATTGGCACAGCAACTGGAAATGCTTTTGTGATAACACCATAAATATTTCAAGTAATATTTTGAAATCTTTTTTATTTATGAAATTTTTTTTCTGTTCCGCCTGTACCGAGCTTGAGCTGCTTATGAAACACGATAGAAAACTTGTTCTAAGTGCTTTGCATTCCCAAATGAATGGACGAGGTCGTGACAGTCCTAGAATTTTTTTTTTACAAAACAATGTTTTTTAGTTTTCATTTTTTTTAGAGGTTAATGTACAACAGGCATGTCAACTGTGAACGACTAGTTGAATAAAAAAATTACAAAAGACAAATCTGGAAAACCAAGAGTGTCACGACCTGAACTGTTCATCAACAAATGTAATGCAAGAAACGGAATCAAAATAGACCCTAGTGGTCACGAAGAAATCCCTGGGACAAGCGACAGAGATTGCAAAAACAAAACTGTTTTGAGAAAACAGCTTCCGAAGTTTCAACATAGGTTTCACCTATCAAAAGTCATCAGGGTTGTAGCCTTTCGTGTCCTTTTGAACATGGGGCTTCTGGAAGGCCTTGCCAGAGTCTTTCAATGCTTCTCTGGTCATGAAACTCCCGGCCAAGTTTCGTACGGGGACAAACGCTACCGTGAGGGACGCCAGCGCAGATTGGAGGACATCTAGCGGCCGCCGCTGCTCTGTAGCCAGTCCGGCGAAATGAACGCAGTAGCAGCATGCCGTTCACACCAAATTTTTTCGCCACTCACAAAATGATAAGTCCATTTGAGCGGCCCACGACACGTAAAGCGAAAGTGCACTGCTGATAAGGCAGCGAACGTCCATTCTATCTTATTCCGTGGTCCGTTCCTGACCACGCCCCCAGCTGCCCTCCGATCAACACCAGAGCCGCAGCGCGGCCTCCCTGGGCAGCGCACGAAGATCTCCCATAGCGTGACGGCGGAGTTTCAGGACCAGTAAAGCATTCAAAGACTCTGGTCATGCCTTGAAATTAGAGTGCCTTTTACAGCCTTTCTCTTTCCACAAAACATCATTTTCAGCTCTTCTGTGAAGAGTACATAGCCCAGTTTGCAGACCAAATGGAGGGGAGATGGCTTTCAATGCAAAGTAGGTTAGCTGGTTGGCTGTATCGCACTGGACAACTTCCCTTTGCAGTGTTGTCACCATGGCAACAAGTGAAGCATTTTTTTTTACTTAAATTTTGAAATTTTTGGCTTCTTTTATGTTTTATCATCTTGCCTGGCGCAGCAACTTAGTACTCATATGCGCAGGTGTTCATTGCCAAAATTTGCATACCACAAGGATGCAAATGAGCTACTTTGAAGCTTAGTATAATATTTTGCATAACTCCAACTTCAATGCAAGGGCATTTTTTTACTACTTTTGACATTCAAGGCATCCAATATTTCTCGCAGCACAGCCAGTATGCCCTAAGCCATCGGTGTATGCATTGGTATCAATAATTTCCCTAAAAAATTCACTGTTAAATGCTGCGACAGTTAAGTACATTTTTAACGCAGAGAACATATTTTTATTCCTATACAGTCGAATCCCGCTACAACGAAATTGACGGGACGTGCGAAAAATTTCGTTGAAGCAAAAATTCGTTGAGGCGAAATCTGCCGCAACACACCACGGAAAGGCCAGAAAAATAGCCCCGTATGCTTCCGCATCATTGGAAGCATAATACAATGTTTAGAAAAAGGAGTGACGCGCAATAACGTCATGTTTATTCGGATAACAAACATACCAATGGTTATCTGTTCTTTCACTGCACGCGAAGAACGCGTTGCTGAGTGGGGTGAAGAAATGCAGGCGCAAAACGTATTGCTGTACAACAAGGCGTGTCCACCGAGCTGATTACTTGCAGATAGCTGCTAGGCCGTCGGAAGCCCCCCTCTCACTTGTAGCAGGAGCAGTGCCGTTATCTTATCATCTGACAGGTGCGGCAGCTACTGACCTTGGCAGGTTAGACGCGCGTGCTTGCATTTAACACAACTGCGCGCTCATGACTAAGATAGGATGACTTGGCTTCAAGACCAAACACGCAAACATGATTTTTGCTCTTGGCTATTAAGAATGGTAGAAGGAAAACGGCAAGGACATCTGCTCACAACACATACATGACGGCGCCGCGCCAGCAGCGGAGCACATTTGTGCGATTTCAACTGGATACGGATTGGCTGTAGCTCCGGCTTGGCGAACGGGGCCTGCGCCTCATGTAAAGACGGCCAGCCACATCGTTATCACCATCAAACAATGACATCCGCCTATTAGTTTTTTTTTTTTTTTTTTTTTGTGGCGGTGTGGCCGCACTGCGCATGTTTTCGGTGAAACTAAGCGTCCTGAATGTATAAAAAGTTACAGATAGCTGGCGCTATGCTTATTTTATTGTAAAATAATTGTTCAAACCTAGCCCAAATCATCGAAAATTTCGTTGAAGTGAAAGCAAGCCTGACAAATGGTTCGTTGTGGCGAGGACTTTGTTGCATGGACTTCTATGGCTGGCTGACGGAGAATTGGAAATATTTCGTTGAAGCGGAAATTTCGTTGAAGCGGCGTTCGTTGTAGCGGGGTTCGACTGTATTCCTAACTCAAACCTGTTTGCATGATTATTAAAAGTGCACGGGAAACGTTGCGCAAGAAAGGCGATATGGCTCGCGCGCATCGCAGCGCACACCTACCGCGACATATTGTATTTTGATTATCCCTGATATGGCTGGTCAAGTCGCTTTTAAGATTAAATCTGACGTTGCAGGCATTAATTACAACTACTGGCGTTCAATCGTAACCGGTTGCGCAGCCATGTGATAGTCCAATGTGCGCCGGCTATGCCGTGCGCGCCGCAGCGTTTGACGCGTCGACCGTTTCTTTCCCAAGGCTAGCGAGCCCACAGTCAAAACACAGCAATAACTAAGCGTGTAACATTGCAAATCCGACTAAAAGTTCACTTCACGAACCACTATCGCAAGCGCACACACCACGTCACCGTCACCAATGGTAGAGTCACGCACACCACGAAGCGTTCGATGACCTCTGTCTTTTGACCTCCGCCTTTCAAGCCACACAACTTCCCGCAATCTGGCTTGTGAACTCAGGCATTCCAATCGCGATAACGTCCGTTTTGAATACTACAGACTGAACAGAAACTTGGCCGAGCGAAGCAGCGAAAATGAACTCAAACCACACACTACGCAGTTCAGGCAGCCGTCAGCTTGCGTTGCACCGCGACACCCAATCAGGAGGGTCATTTTAGCGCGCCCTGACCAAGAGAACGAATAGCGCTTCAGCATCTATTTCTAGCTTCGTTTGTGCGTCGTTTCTTTTCTGCTGTTTGTGCATTTGTGAATGAATGAAGATAAAAGAGACGAGCGGAACCAGAAAGACGAATGCTCGGCCGATCTAACGATATCAAATCGGCCGCGCCCCGTGGCACCATTGCGGAGATACAGCGCTCTGGCAATTGCCATTTTTTCGTCCTTTTGCGCTGATAGTCTGTCACCGTGCCTGGCAAAAGTATTTTTTATGCCACTTTGCGACGCTTTTCAGCGGAAAAACTTTGCAGACGCACAGAATAAGAAACATAGAAGACGAATATGTGGCTTTCAAAAAAACAATGTTTTGGTCATTTTTCCGAAGTTGAAAGCTGCGTCCCCCCTTAGCAGAGCCTATATTTTCTACAAGCATTGCTGCCCACACACGAATATGTAGTTTGCAACTCCAGGAAACGAATTGTCACCAAAGCGAATGGCTGAAGCGTCATAAGCCAAAATACAGATCGCATTAGCACTAGTGCAGGAAGCGCTAATTAACCAAAGGTGCCACCGCGACCCAGCGGTACTGAGTAGACGATGCTTTTTTTCACCGGAAGTGTGCGAAAAAGCCGTCCAATAGCAGAATTTCTGCTTCGTGACACACATGGGAGCATCGATGACCTACATGCGCCGAAATGGCAGAGCCCAAAAGCATGCAGCAAAGAATGAGAACGTGGCAACAAACTTTGCAACGAAAGTGTTACCTTTTTGCTGCACGTAAAAATGTTAAACTTGGTACAGATGAAGTTGACCGCCCAACCTAACAATTGCGCTTGTTCACTTAGTGTGCTCAAAATGCCTTTGAGACCCTTTTAATGATTGCTTTTTCAGTCTTTTTGACATGTCTTCAGCCAGTTGGACTCACCTTTG
This sequence comes from Haemaphysalis longicornis, assembly GCF_048455015.1. Classification (NCBI taxonomy): domain Eukaryota; kingdom Metazoa; phylum Arthropoda; class Arachnida; order Ixodida; family Ixodidae; genus Haemaphysalis; species Haemaphysalis longicornis. The sequence continues at coordinate 22,559,011 of NW_027526361.1, forward strand.
CCAGTGCCCGCATCAGGGGTTCATTATCTTGCATCCTTCCAGCGGTGTCGATAAGAACGACGTCGATTTTCGTTTCTCTGGCTGTGTAAAGAGAAAGAGAGCACTCTTTGAAAAACGCAGCACAATCTGCACAATAAACTATAACATCGAATACTTCCCACTGTGTACCAACATGGAAAGTTCAATAAAAACTGGAACACTGTTACAATCAAGGCAATGCGTTTCACTTGCATGTTAAAGTGAAACTGCTGCTTAAAGGAGCCATGAAGAGAAAACAAAAGTTTGTTTTATTCGAAAGATTAGGTGTTTCATAGTACCCTAAGCGCTTTCCCGGAAGCAAATGATGCTTTATTCACTGAGAAATAAGGCAATTTAAGCCAAAATTTTAAATCTCCCGCTAAACTGCACATTTCGTGACGTGAACAATGGCGTCATACGAGCCGGTCCATGAAACAGATACTTAGTATGTCGACTCCATATAGCACCCACACGCGGGAATCAAACAGGAACCGGAACTCGTGCCGAAACCGAGAAGGCGGCCATTTTAAAAATACTAGTAGAACCTAGTGCACCCGCAGCCCTAGTCATGGAATCGCTTGATCCGGAGAACAAAACTCTCGCCGAGAAGCTCGGGCTTGCAATTAACAACCTCACACCACTTGAACGCTCAATGCTTCTAAGTGCACGAGCGGCAGGAGTTGTGGGATATGCGGATGGACCGGAAAGTGACCATTCCGCGATAACCACAACAGACGAACGCCCAGCCGTCGGCACCGCTGCCTCGTCAGCCCCGTCACGACGGACGAATAGACTGGTACGTATGTGCTGTATTTTTATTACAGTTAATAATAGTTCAATTTCCGTAGCAGTATCGCTTATGCCAGTTGGCCGGTGTCGTGTATGGAAAGCCGTCTGCGCGAGCTCTCTGCTACGACGAGAAAGATACGAGCGTCAATGCGCGGTGTGTACGGCATTTTCTTCCCCCAAGGTCAGAGCGCTTTGACGGCGATTTGACGAAGTCGGCGACGAGCGCCAGCATGTCCCAGGAGTGAGCTAACGCAAGGGTCCCTGCCGTAATCACTTCCTCGGAAATGAAGCGAGCACACTCGTACTTCCCTTAGCTCTCTTTCTCCTCCGTTTGCAAAGTTCACAAAACGTAGCCACTTGCTTCGCCGAGGTTCGTCGTTGGGCAGCACATGAAAGGAGATCTCCTCACCGGCGGGGATGTCGCACACCCTCGACGATTTGCCCCTACTACATGGGCATTTCAAAACACAGCAACGAAATTTCATTGTAAAGTACTCGAAACTGAAGTTTTCAGTGGTTGTAAACTGGAAATGAGCTCCTAACAACAGCAGCAAGCCAACACCATTCCGAAACTTCTGCGACGACTGTCACTATCTCGTCGCTGCTTGCTGTTCCTTACTCCCCTCGTTTCTATTTTTACCTTTGCTGGTTGACGATATGACGGCCAACCTCCTGTGAAGGGATTACAATACCAAGCAAGGTCGCGGCTGTGCGTGCTAGGACTGGTCGTTGGCCCCAAAGAGCTTCGAACCCCAAAAATTCGTCTGCGCGACGGTGGCGACGGCGAGATGTCGAGTTCGGCTGGGGGTAGTTTCGTACGCATTGGCATACACGCTTGCGTTTTATTCGGAACTTCAACCGTTTACTCCACTGTTCTTAGTGTCATAAAAGGAATGTGCAGTATGTTTACCGGGCATATAGCTCACTATGCAAACTGGTAAGCCCTGCCTATCCTGCATTTGCTTTTGCCGGCCTCCGCCAATCGCAGAGCATTCTCGTGTGACATCATAGGTTCTGTTGCGGGAAATGAGCTGGTGGGTCGCATGGTCATTCCCTTTTTTCCTAATTATGTAGCTCATTTGAACAAAGTTTGTGTTAAAAGTGGTGTCAGTATGGTTCTAACGAGGCAATCTTTCGAATGAACCAAACTTGTGTTTTCTCTTCATGGCTCCTTTAAGGGGGGACGTGGCTTTCAAAATCAACTTTTTTATTTCTTTGTGGATTTTGATGAAAATTGGCACAGCAACTGGAAATGCTTCTGTGATAACACCATAAAAATTTGAAGTTAATATTTTGATAACTTTTTTATGTATGAAATTTTCTTTCTGTTCCGCTTGTACCGAGCTTGAGCGGCTTATAAAACACGATAGAAAACTTGTTCGAAGTGCTTTGCATTCCCAAATGAATGGACAAGGTCGTGACAGTTTTAGAATTTTTTTTTTACAACACAATGTTTTTTAGTTTTCATTTTTTTAGAGGTTAATGTGCAACAGGCATGTCAACTGTGAACGATTATTTGAATAAAAAAATCACAAAAAACAAATCTGGAAAACTAAAAGTGTCACGACCTGAACAGTTCATCAAGGAATGTAATGCAAGAAACGGAATCAAAATAGACCCAGCGGTCACGAAGAAATCCCTGGGACAAGCGACACAGGTGGCAAAAAAAACCGTTTTGAGAAAACGGCTTCCGAAGTTGCAACATAGGTTTCACATATCAAAAGTCGTCACGGTTGTAGCCTTTCATGTCCTTTTGAACATGGGGCTTCTGGAAGGCCTTGCCTTGAAATTGGAGTGCCTTTTCAGCCTTTCTCTTTCCAGAAAACATCATTTTCAGCTCCTCCGTGAAGAGTACATACCCCCCTTTGCAAACCAAACGGAGGGGAGATGGGTTTCAATGGGCTTTCAATGCAAAGTAGGTTAGTTGGTTGGCTGTATCGCACTGGACAACCTCCTTTTGCAGTGTTGTCACCATGGCAACAAGTTAAGCATTTTTTTAACTTAAATTTGAACATTTTTGGCTTTTTTTTCATGTTTTATCTTGCCTGGCACAGCAACTTAGTACTCATAGTGCAGGTGTTCATTGCCAAAAGTTTGCATACCACAAGGTTGAAAATGAGCTACTTTGAAGCTTGGTAGAGTATTCTGCATAACTCCCAACTTCAATGCAAGAGCATATTTTTTTTTTACTACTTTTGACATTCAAGGCATCCAATATTTCTCGCAGCACAGCTAGTATGCCCTGAGCAATGGTATCAATACAGTTGAACCTCGATATAACGAACCTCGATTTAACGAAATTCGCGATATAACGAATTTTTTCAAGTTTTCTAACAAAATTTTGCTAAATGCATGTATTTTTGTCTTGATTTTACGAAGTAATTTTGTGCGGCGCTTTCGATTTAACGAAGTCACGGCAAGAAAGGAAGAACGAAATTCCGGTCGAGGCACGTTTTATTTTGCCTCTCAGGCCCTACATTGAAAAAATTCAGTACTCAAATTGACTCTTGAAGGCTGAAATGAAAGAAAAGCGGTGAAATCTACGGTTAACAACAATTAAAAGCGAAGAACGAAGCTGCACAAACCGCTAGCGGTCATAGACGGTTTAATAGTGCATCCACTATTTTGACGTCTCCATCGTTGCCTACACCAGCGCCCTCTATGCTTAGGCTACCGAAGCCTACTTCAAGCTTTTTTTTTTTCTACGCGTCATTGCTCACGGTGCTGCTGTGCGAGGTTGTGCTCGCTGATAACCAAATTAATATTTTGTTCGTGCATCGTTAGGTGAGTCTTGTAAGCAGCATGAGCACTCCAAGAGAAAGAAAAGTGTTCCGAACAAGAGCCTGAGGAAGCTCGGTGAAACTGACAGCCACCGAAGTGTGATGGATGCCATCGATGTTTTGCGGAGGCACGCAGGTGCACACGAATGTTTAAGACCTTGTTAGCGCTGTCAGCATACGAGCGTCACGTAAAGCCCGCCCTGGTCAAGAAACGCCAAGCACTGCTTACGGACTTCTTCACTACGGCTTGAACATCGAGTGCTGGTGGCAATAAATTGCTCTCTTTGAATGTGGTCATCTTCGTTTCACCAGCGTTCATTAGACAGCTGCGGTGCGGAGAAATCAGTTTTGTAAGGGCTCAGTGGGCATAGAAGTAATTGCTTAATCGAATTTGGCCGGAAGATTTTTAATGTAAGCTTTCCGCTTTCCGGATCACGTAAGCGCTGCTCCACACAGTGAAGCGGTCCGCGTGTACTCCGCTCAACTCGCAATCATGGTTTTATCTCGAGTGTTGTGGTTGAATCACGCGCCCATACTGCGGAGCCCTTGCACATGAAAAAAGTCTTTCGAAAGTTTCATAGCAGCCTTCCGCTGTTGGCCCGCCGCGCCTAAGCCTACCACTGAATGGACGAAAAGAGGCGTAACTTCGAACGAGCACCTCGGCGGGGTGAAGTTCACGGGACATGGACGCGGGTTCAATTGACTAACAGCGGCATTTAGTAGTGACCGAAATGAAAAAAGAAAAAGTGGAAACGTAGTCTGCTATCATATTTAATGAGGCGTTGCGGAAAAAGCACCGGTTTTACGATGACACATGAGCTACCGTCGGCTATCCGAATTCCATTGCCTAAGTGTTGAAACTCTTAATTCACACAATTTTCGCGGCCAGTTTTAGTACAAATTTCGCTTTAATTGGAGAGGTAACTACATAGCAGTTGTTGCCTGGCAAGGGCCAAAGTGTTAAAACCCCAATAACTGGTTAAATGAACTGTAAAATCGAAACCTCGATTTTACGAAATTCTCGATTGAACGAAATTTGCGGCCCCAAGTACGACTTCGTTATATCGAGGTTTAACTGTAATTTCCCTAAAAAAATCACTGTTAAATGCTGCCACAGTAACGTACATTTTTAACGCAGAGAGCATATTTTTATTCCTATATTACTAACTCAAACCTGTTTGCATGAAAATTACAAGTGCACGGGAAACGTTGCGCAAGAAAGGCGATATGGCTCGCGCGCATCGCAGCGCACGCTTACCGCGACATATCGAGCTTTGATTATACCTGATATGGCTGGTCAGGTCGCTTTTAAGATTAAAACTAACGTCGCAGGCATTAATTACAACTACTGGCGTTCAATCGTCACCGGTTGCCCAGTCATGTGATGCTCCAATGCGCGTCGGCTATGCCGTGCGCGCCGCAGCGTTTAACGCGTCGACCGTTTCTTTCTCAAGGCTAGCGAACCCACAGTCAAAACACAGCAATAACTAAGCGTGTAAACATCGCAAATCCGACTAAAAGTTCACTTCACGAACCGCTATCGCAAGCGCGCACACCGCGTCACCCTCCGGGGTCTGGCGACGGTAGAGTCACGTGCACCACGAAGCGTTCGATGACCTCCGCCTTTCGAGCCACACAACTAACCGTAATCTGGCTCGTTATCTCTGGCATTCCCATCGCGATAACGTTCGTGTTGAATACCACAGATTGAACAGAAACTCGGCTGAGCGAAGCGGCGAAAATGAACTCAATCCGCTCGCTACGCAGCTCAGGCGGCCGCCATCTTGCGTTGCGCCCGCGACATCCAATCAGGAGGGTCGGTGTTCTGCGCCCCGACCGGAGGACCAATAGCGCTTCAGCATCTATATCTAGCTTCGTTTGTGCGTCGTTTCTTTTCTGACGTTTGTGCGTTTGTGAATGAACGAAGATAAAAGAGACGAGCGGAACGGGAAAGACGATCGCTCGGCCGATCTAACCATATCAAAATGGCCGCGCCCGGTGGCACCGTTGCGGAGATAGAGCGCTCCGAAAATTGCCGTTTTTTCGCCCTTATGCGCTGATAGTTTGTCACCGCGCCTGACAAAAGTATTTTTTTATGCCACTTTGCGACGCTTTCCAGCGTAAAAACTTTGCAGACGCACAGAATAGGAAACATAGAAGCCGAATATGTGGGTTTCAAAAAAACGATGTTTTGGTCATTTTTCCGAAGTTGAAAGCCGCGTCCCCCCTTAACTGTAAAAGCCAGATTAACAAACTTTAGCAAATGCCATTTCAAATTCCAGTGCATCATCAATCCTTCTGAGGCACAAAAGAACACAGCTAAGCTGCACAGTCAGGCTAAATTCAGTTAACATTTAGATTTACCGTCAATTGGAAAGGTTTGTAAACATACTGCACAGAGAAGAGGTGTTACAACATGTTCATTGTTTACTTTCATATAATTGCGTCAACATAGTTTAAATTTCTTCCAGCCATGAAAACACAACATGGTTGGTATTTCGAGGCTGGTAAGCACTGCAAAATGAGGCTGGAAAACAAATTCGAGGCATGTTCGCACTTTCGAGCCACGCAACTTCCGGTAATCTGGCTCGTGATCTCAGGCATTCCCATCGCGATAATGTTCGTGTTGAATACCACAGCAGATAAAATGACTGAACAGAAACTTGGCTGAGCGACGCAGCGAAAATGAACTAAAAAATGCGCACTACGCAGTTCAGGTGGCTGTCATCTTGCACTGCTGCAGCAACGCCCAATCACGCTTGAGAATCTATCTCTAGCTTCGCTATTGCGTCGTCCTTTTTCTGCTGTTTGTGCCTTTGTGAATGAACTACGATAAAAGACGACCAGAACCGGAAAGAGGATTGTTCAGCCTATATAATGGTACCAAAATGGCCGCGCCCAGCGGCACCGTTGCGGAGATACAACACTTTGAAAATTGCCATTTTTTCGCCCTTTTGCGCTGATATTTTGCCGCCGCGGTTAGCAAAAGTATTTTTTATGCCACTTTGCGACTGTTTTCAGCAGAGAAACTTTGCAAACTCACAGAATAGAAAACATAGAAGCCGGATATGTGGTTTTCAAAAAAACAATATTTTGGTCATTTTTCTGAAGTCGAATGCCGCGCGTCCCCCCCCGCGAGTTGCGAGAATGGTGAATTTGGATTCCCGGCATCTTCATCTATCAATACAGGCCAACTTGTTCCCACCCTTTGGGGTCCCTTTAATGATGGCGACACAGAGGACGAAGGAAGAGAGGGTAGGCGAGCGAGCAGGCGGGCGCACCGTAGTTGATGGCCTCCATGGCGATGCCCGCGGCGTCTTTGCCGTAGCCCTTCTCGTAGAGCTGCACCATCTGGCGGCCGCCGTGCTTCTCGGGCGGGTGCAGGGCGTTCAGGTGGCGCATGTGAGTGCGCAGCTGCTCCACCGCTCCCGCACGGAACGTGTCGCAGGCGGCAATCAGCACCCGGCAGTTGTTCTCGATCAGCCAGAAGCAGATCTGCGAGGGAAGGGAGGGGAGGAAAAAATCAAGCGAGAAAAAAAACTAGGAGACCACCAATGTTCTTTACACAGAAGCACCATGCAGAGGTGGGTCTGCAAGAGGTGGCCGCTCCTCCTGCCTCGCCTAAATGCCCCAAATTTTCTCATTGTGGCGCTCCACTAGGCACCCTGCCAGGGCCCACTTGTCCCACCCTTCAGTATTTATTGTCCATTGAAACTGTCCAGTGAAAATGAACTGTCTCGGAGTTCCCTATTCTCCTGTGCTCACTTGATATCCCTGTTTTTATTCTGAAGTGTTTTGGAGAACTGGGGATTCACAACTGCCCCTGACATGGTAGCAAGGTGCCAATGTGGGTCTATTGGCGCATGAATAGAAAAAATACTAAAAGATGAGCTGCAAAGTAATGCAGCTATTCAGACAATGACTATAAAATAATCTTGGCTCCCCTTTCAGATCTTGGCGTAAGCTATCAAGTTACAGCTGTATCTACCAGCCTACAACCTTGTCTTAAAGGACAAAAATGGTAACACACTCTTACTCTAACTTTGGAATCAGCTCTATGCTTAGGTTCCCGGACAGAGCTAAAGAAAGGGCCAACTTTTCAGTTCTGGGGTGGAATTCTGAGTCGTGTCCATTTCATATCCATTTCAGCTGCGACATAGTTGCACTTCTAAGGCCTCTGACCGAGGACGTGCATAGAAAGACTCCTCGCCTTCTTTGTTCTGCATAAAACCTGTTCGTCTGCTTTCAGTCAATCAGGGCTCGCTTGAAAAGGACACAAAGTGAACAAAACTGCGAATTCTCCCCCAGTAAGTGCGTCCAGTGCAAGTCTAGTTCCAGCAACAAGCTTTCTGCACTGCTAAGAAGCACAGTAACCCAATTCCCCTTCCCGGGAACCAAAAGTGTGCAGTTGCGGTACTCAGGGGAAATGTTTCGTGCAATTCATTCAGTTAAACATTTGCACAAGCTCGTTTTTCGACGTTTTTGTCCTGCTAAGTTTCTGAAATTATCTATTAGCTTGTCAGTTATCCCATCGATTAGCTCAGTGGTCAATATCCGTTCATCATCGATCAATCAATAAATCCCATCGTCGAACAAATCAACATCGCTCACTAATCAAAGCACACACAGTAATTTGCATTTCGTAGACGCCTTTGCTCGCTAACAATGCTGGCAGCCACTGTGTGGGTCTGCACGGTGGGAGACGCCCAATGCCATAGGAGCGGGAAAGAGAGGAGGCCTGCCTTGGCCAGGTTGGTGGACTTGCCGACCCCGTTGACCCCGCAGAAGGTGACGACGAAGGGGCGGCCCCCCTTCTGGGCTTCGAGCACGTCGCGCAGCAGGTTCACCCGGCGCTTGGGCGACAGCAGCTGCACCAGGGCGTCCACCAGGGTGGCCCGCACGGTGGACGCCACCCCAGTGAAGCTGCCCAGCACCCGGCCCTCCAGCCGGGCACCCACCGAGTCGCACAGCTTCTGCGACACGTCGGCCGCCACGTTCTTGGCTGCACAGGGGGCAGGGGAGAGGGTTAGTTAAGTGAATGCAACCGACCCTTGCAGCCAGTCCCTCCTAAATACAGTGACAACTGAAGCAACTTTGAAGTACGCAGCCAGTAAGCATCTAGTCTCAGTGTTAGTCCCAGAGCCAGCTCACGCGTGAAGAGGACTCATGCTATGGGGAAGTAGGCATAAGTCACCAGCTCACCAATCAAGTGATCTCTCAGCTTGTCCAAAACAGGGGCCATGTCTTCAGCTGTGATGCTCTTGGAGCCAACAAGGCCACGAAACATGCTGAACATGCCTCCACTCTTTCCCCTGGAAAAAATGTCCCCAAAAAAGCCATTAAAAGCTTAGTACGTTATGAGTGAGCTGCTGACAAGAAAATATGTCTCTATGAAAGAACGCAATTCTTTTCCATTACCATAAAATTACTGCATCCTTTGTATAGCTTTACAAACCAAGTTAGCACATCTACTCAGCATGCCAGATTTTCACAAACAAAAATAAATAAATAAATAAAAATGCCTATTTTTATTTATTTATTGTTTAGAGATGCTAGTGTTTCATCCCTCTCAACTCATAACCCGAAAATTCTTGGGCAAAAAGATTTCATTCGGAGGCTGCAAAATTTGCAACCCTTTAAGATGCACAAAGAGGAGTGTCCCGTTTCAGCGCAAAGGATTTGTACAAAAATTACTTGCCCCTACACCTAAAGCCATGCATGTGGTGTGCTCTTCCAAGTCACCTCCTCTGCTTGAAAAGTGGCTAAGGTGCTGAACCAGCAGTTTAGGACCCATTAGTGGGTGCAAAGTAATATTTGTGCGATAGCTGCCTTCATTCTGTGCCCAATAATGAGCACAATTTTTTGCAGCAATTTTTACGTCTGCTACTTTTAATATATTATCCACGAATCTAAAGCATTTTGAATTGGAGTTCATTTTTGCACAGTTCCTTTCACCTATATGATTCACACTAGGCAATATTACCCAGCCACCAAGCAACTCTTGGTTCAGTTCTGCAGCAAGCACTCAGAGCATTTGTTGCGCAGCCCTAGCCCTTCCATGCGATAACCACATGGGTAGCCACGGCGCCTGGCTACTACTGAACGGGCATGGCACACAAATGAGGTTGAGTGCAGTTGTTTGAGCTATCATCTCTTACGCTGCTTTTACTGCGTATCTGCTGTCAGTTCCTGAATTGCTGCAGTAGTGGTGCATCGTGGGGAAAAAAAATGGGCAAAGGGGATTTGGCCAGGCAGCTGAGCTTGGAACCTGCCCTTACAGGGGAATGGTTACTTTATATCATGCGTCACTTTCTACCGCAACATCAGCCTTGGCTACGAAATGGCGCTGCCATCGCTGTAAGAGTAATGGACAATGGATGAACATGTAATGGACGGATTTGCGATTGCCACGGCTTACACATTACCCAATGCTGCATGTGTGGAAGGTGCCTGCTAAGGTCCCAAATCATGTGTAAAATATTCTTCAGAGAGAAATTCACAGCACCACCAATGTGCTCATCTCAGTTCTTTCAGCTGAACGCAGAGTGTAACCAGATCACAAACTAATGTACAGGCACGTCACCAATCTATTTACGGATGTCCCCATCATCTGTATCGATTTTTATGGCACTCCATTACCACCCAACCACTCAAAAACATCAGCCTTGGCTACGAAATGGCGCTGCCATCGCTGTGAGAGTAATGGACAATGGGTGAACAGGTAATGTACGGATTTTCGATTGCCACGGCTTACACATTACCCAATGCTGCATGTGTGGAAGGTGCCATGCGGAAGGTCCCAAATCATGCGTCTAAACTATTCTTCAGAGCGAAATTCACAGAACCACAATATGCTCATCTCAGTTCTTTCAGCTGAACCAGAGTCCTTCAATGCTTTACTGGTCACGAAACTTCGGCGCTTTTTTCATATAGGGACCGCGCGCGCCACTACAGGCGGCACCGCCGCACGAAGGTCATCCAGCCGCCGCTTTCGCGGCGTATTGGCCTGCTCTTGGCGTGCAAAAGCTCGCTGATTTTGGTGACTGCGCGCTGATTAAGTGTTTTTTTTTCGTAGTAGTTAGCGATTAATAGTCCATTCATCACCTGCTTTCAATGGGGTTTTATTTTTCGTAGTAAATTACCCTAGACTTCGGCCGCGAACGGCAACGGCTTCTGCGTGCTCTGGCACAAGTGCTGCGCCGTCGTGTTTTCGGATTTTTATATCTCTATTTCTTCTTTTCTTAAAGCAATGTAAATACCACACATGTGGTAGCTGCGTAGTCACGGACTGCTGCGGGCCTATCTATAATACAATAAAAAAAAAACTGAAAGAAACCAAGTACGCGTCGTTCAGGCTATGGTTATGAATCCGTTGATTGCTCTGGAATGCACAGAACACTAAAAGAGATAGCCCAATAGTATTGTCGTTTCAGTGAGTGGGTACATACTTGAGAACATCTAAAAACGCTGCAGAAATGCGAAGGATCAAAACATGAAGAGATATATGTTGCACCATGTGTTTTTCTGCTTCCACGCTTTGCAATCCTTGCAAAAACAGGAAGCGAAAAAAGAACAATAAAACTGATTTTATCACACGCAACAAAAATTCAATGTTACGAAGGGAGACAAAAGAGCGTGGTCCAGCGTACAAAAATTTATTTTTTCACGCTGCGATGTGGAACACACGGAGGAAACAGAATATTGCCACGTAGCTAAGAACGACGCATAGCTTTTCTGAACGCATCGAGCTAGGGAGCTCCTGTTCTACAGAAGACAAGAATGAAACACAAACGTCGAAGAAGCAGTCCGCAGTGTGACGTGCACAGAAGAATGTCAATAAAGTGAGTTGCGCGGCATTTGCTATGCATGCATTACTCTCGGAACGTTATTAATTTCAGATCCATGGAAATGGGATCGAGAACATTGTCGAAGAAACAAAAAATCAAGTTGGCGACAAGGTGGCACCCTTTTCATATCAAACAATATTGCCCGACGGGACGTACGACAAAAAGAGCAAACGGGCGCTCCGGTTGAAACGCCAGAGAAGAAACCGGAATCGGCCACGCGCGGTTACAAAACAAACAAGACGAACCCTAAGGGATAATTCGCGGAAATATGAAAAGTAAAAGCACAAGGACGTCCCAAAGCTTTTTTACACGCGAGCCTGAGCGCAAGGTAATACAAGTTTGCAAACAGGTAATGAAGCACCGCAACAACCTGACTGATATGACAAAAATCCGGCTTTAAGTTAGCCTTGTACAATTCTAGGTCCACGATGCTCTCAAAAGGGTACATTGGTTTTTCCATTCTCACACACAGTGCATTTCCACGCACTGTTACACACGTATAATCAAAGCTGAAATCTCCCGTTTCTTGCCTTGGAATAGCGCGCCTCCATTTCTCTCGCAGCTCCCCGTCGCTCGGTCAACAGAACAAGGAAACATTTTCTGTGGTATCGTTGTACAAGGAACGACATCCCGGGATGCAACACATGTTAGGCATCGTCGTTGCACTACTTAAGTCGCACCAAAAGAGCGCGAGATGCACGTTACATTTTTTTCCCCGCACAAAACAAACACAACTCGCCGCGGCTCCGCCGTTCGAGCCAGCGCAACGCCGCCCGAGGAGTGACCTCAGTGAGAGGGTGGCGGGCAAACGCAGCATATGAAGCTCTCCCATTGAGTTACGGAGCAGTTTCGTGACCAGTAAAGCATTGAAGGACTCTGGCTGAACGCAGAGTGTAACCAGATCACAAACTAATGTACAGGCACGTCACCAATCTATTTACGGATGTCCCCATTATCTGTATCGATTTTTAAGGCACCCCATTACCACCCAACCACTCAAAAACATCAGCCTTGGCTACGAAATGGCGCTGCCATCGCTGTGAGAGTAATGGACAATGGGTGAACAGGTAATGTACGGATTTGCGATTGCCACGGCTTACACATTACCCAATGCTGCATGTGTGGAAGGTGCCATGCGGAAGGTCCCAAATCATGCGTCTAAACTATTCTTCAGAGCGAAATTCACAGCACCACAATATGCTCATCTCAGTTCTTTCAGCTGAACGCTGGGTGTAACCAGATCACTAACTAATGTACAGGCACGTCACCAATCCATTTACAGATGTCCCCGTCATCTGTATCGATTTTTAAGGCACCCCATTACCACCCAACCACTCAAAAGCTAACACAACTAGCAGCAACGACCACCACTACACTTCCATCAAGGAACACCTGACAACACACATTCTGGAAGAGAGGTCATATACAGTGCAAGGGAGGATGCGAAACCGCCACTAGCACTGACCCTTTTTTGTTGGTCTTCTGCTTTGTGTCGACCACGGTCTCTTCCTCTTCTACCTCATCCTCACTGGACGAGTACTCCATGTCCTTGATCTCGCCACCACCTTTGCCAACCCACGAGCGCTGGGGAAGAGAAGCACAGGACCCCACCATGAGATGTACTGTTACGAGGGTGCCAGACATCTCCATCAAATAATCATTGGCCTAATCAATAACACTACTAGGACCCACAATGCGACGCAATTAACGACAAATTGAAGATGTCTGTTCAGAGACATTTCCCAAAATTGGTGGTTACAGGCACTTAACAATAATTCTGTTGCAGTGCTCACCATCAAGACATACTCCTAACGAAAGAAAAGGGTAAAGAATAGCAGGCAGTGTAAGCTAAAAAGGACCATGAAGATAAAATACAACTTCGCTCAATTTGAAAGAACCAGCCTTTGGTAACTCCCACAGCTCCACACCAGCCACACTGTATAGCCAAAAAAGTGCAAGAAATATTGAAAAGCTTTCCAATTTCACACTAGAGTGCGCTAAAAATAGTTGTCAGTGTGTTAACTACATGTTAGCCTTCAAGTGATGCAATCAAATGGAACGAGGGGCCCCACTATAATGTCCAGTCATGGGGACTTGCCGCAGCTTATCTTGATTATATTTGTAATGACCCACACTAGTATTTTGTCTCTATGGCCCATGTAACGAGCAAACACAGCTCATTTTTCACAAAGCTTGCCAACTGCTGGCTTCGTCACATTTTCATTGCTTGAGAGCCCTACCGTAAAATACCAATCAAGCGCCCCCTCCCATGCAAATCGCCCCCCCCATAATCTGAGCACTTCAATTTTTCGCGCACTACCGAACAAGCGCACCCCCTCTCCCAACCACCTGTTGATGGCCGAAACCACCCAGGAACAATACTGACAGTACTTTTGTCTAAACCAGAATCCAATTCAAGAACCCAGGGGAGTCGTTAATTCTGCACACACCCACCATTTTGTTAATTTCATCTGACATTGCCAAATGTGCTTGCGACTTTGTGGCAACGGTGGTTCGTGATATGAATTGGTAACAAAAGCCAGAAGACACTGGACGATTTCTGAGAGGCACCAAAGCCATTTTGCTTCGCCCTGAACGCCCTCCAAACATGTCACGGTGCACCTTGTTAACATTTCAAGAATGGACCAGATGATGGTAAGAACTGATTCTCTGGCTAACAGGACCAACACCGTGGTTGGCAGGAACACCGTATGAATTGCTCACACTGGCTGTGCCAAGAGGGGCTTCACAGTCTTCTTCATTTTTACTAAAAGTGTGTTTCTCTCCAATAAACTGTATTATTTTTTTTCTTTTTCAGGGGGGGGAGGGGGGTAAGGTTGGTACTCGCTGCCATTTTCACATTTTCTATATTGGGGCAGTTTCAAACAAGGGTCCCCGCCCCTGAAATTCCCTGAACTATGTGCATTTTAGGGAGGGCGCTTGCTCGGTATTTTTGGTAGTGTTGCTCTGTCCCAACATGCCACTACTACACCAGCGCACTGCTCCGTAGCATGTAAGGAAAAGCCACTTTGAAGGTTATGTACAATGGCAGTGCACTGAACACGAGGAGAGGACAGCCAGTGTAATTTCGCACGTCAAGCTGTCTCTGGTCTGAGGCGAGACTCACCGACTCGGCTGTCAGGAGCTCCTCAGAGCGGGCCCCCTCTTCTCCTTGCTCCGGAGGTGCCCCACTGTAATCGAGCGTCTTGAGGTCCGAGCTCTTGCCCCCGTGGTCCCAGATGCGCGGCTTCTTGGACTTGTCCTTGGCAGCAGCAGGGCTCTTGGCACTGGAACAAGAGATGATACTAGAAGTGAGAACAGTGCAGAAAAGGAACAGAGGCTGCGAAAGCGTGCTTTGCCATGCTTCATCAAATTCAACTTCTCATGTATGAACAAGAGGGACTGAAAGCAGTACAATAAAACAGCAATTTCACCTCCCAGAAACTTGTTACTGCAGCTGTGATGTCACTAAGAAGGTGCGGCATGCACTGGGTGACAAAAATGGAGAGGATGACACGTTTACATTTGCTAAGTCATGGCGGTTCACCATGATAGTGCCAAGAAAAAAAGGAGCCCCGATGTCAAGTTTTTCTGTTCTCTTAATGTTATTTTGATCGACCCTTACTGGCTTAGCAATCATAAAACAACACTTTAGGTGCTTGAGAGCACAAAAAATACCTATCATGTGGAAGTCGTCAGTTTCAGCTTCTGTCACTTCCAACACACAGGGCACATACAAGAGAAGCACGGTACTCTGTCACCATTTTATGCTGTCTTTAAAACATGGCGAGGCATTCTTGTGACCACCCCACCACTGAAAGTTGTCACAGCATGCTCCCCAGAACAGTTCCACCCTTAGCACGCCAATCACAACTCCTTGTGAACAAAGCCTGACCTATTGCACAATTGAGAGAAGCACACCTATGGCTGCAGTTTCAAAGCATTCAGAGCAGCCAAGGCCTCTGGATATTTGCAGTTCTTCTCGGCCATACGTTACCAGCTGCTTTCCTGCATGTAGAACCTTGTTCTCGCCTCAAGTGTCATTCTGGCAAGCAATGGAACCTGAAGCTGCAGCTACCTGCGTCAGTTTGTGATTGCAGCCAGAGTCGTGTCGCTGCTTATTCGCAGGGTCATGTGAGTGATTGATTGTAGGGTTTTACGCGCCGATGCAACGCAGGCGATGAGGTGCGCCGTAGTAAAGGGCTCCCGATTATATTGATTAATTTGGACCACCTGGGGATCTTTAACGTGTGCCGAAATCTCGTACACACGGGCGTTATTTCTTTTCACCTCCATCAGAAAAGCGGCTGCCTCGGCCAGGAATCGAACCCGCGTCCTTGTGCTCAGCAACACCACACCTTAGCCACTGAGCTACCACGGCGGGTACAGGGTCATGTGGATGAAGCGACCTCACAAATTCCTACCATGTGTCGGATACACTCGGCTACGTCACCCTGTTTTCCTTCAAACAGGTAAATATCATGCTGATATCAATTTTCAGCACGCCGCCCCCTGAGTTTATGTGAACGCAGCCTTGAAAGCATACGCTTTTCGGGTCGAGGTGGGCATGCTACAAGCGAACAACATCAAACAAGTGGACACCCAGGTCACATAATAAACACGGTGAAAAACAGCGCATCCAAGACGAAGACAGAGAAGGGAAAACATAAACACAAACTCAGCGCCGTGTTTGTGTTTTCCCTTCTCCGTCTTCATCTTGGATGCGCTGTTTTTCACCATGAACATTCACCAACTTGCCCAGTTCGCCGCACATAATATACATGATGCAAAGCATAGTTAATTTTAAACACTTGAGCTCTGAGGTGAAAAACGTAGCTACCCTTTGTCAGCTTTCTTCTTTCCTTGCATCTTTTCAAAGAGTTTCTGGCGGTTCTTCACAATGTCGTCATCATTGGGATCTCCACCAGCACTGCCATTGGTGATGACTTCTTTCACAACGGCTTCCTTCTTGGGCGCTATGCAGGGAATAAAAAGATATTAAGCTGCATGCAACACAAAAACGCGACCCACGTTCTACACAGCATAAAATAAAGACGCACTTGTCACTGAAGCAAGTCACAGATATGAACACGATTCTGGGTTTCCTGTTCTAACCATCTGAAAATTCAGCATGCTGTTTTCACTGAGTCTTTAATGCGATGATAGTTTACTTTCTTAAAAGATGGGCTTTATCTCAGTATGGTCGAATGCATTACAACATCTGCGCTGATTTTTTAGCATGCACAATTACAGGAGGCTGTCGTGGTCAGGTTGTGTTGACACAGCAAACAAGCAAGTGCTGTAAGAAAGAAAGAGAATCCCATAACATGTTAGTTAACTGACCTAAATGGTCCCAGAGCAAATAGAATACATGCAGTGCTTCTTTAAATGCACCGTGCATAAAATGCTACAAAGCCATAAAGAAAGCAAGAGCAAACGCAAATTAAACATCAACAGGCCTTCATCAAGCCTAAAAATAGAGGTAACCTGAAATTTTACCAGTCCCACAAGACTGCTGTAATGGCCCATATTCCTCAGAAAGCCCCAAAGCTTCCCCACTAGATCCTAATTCACAATATAAATGATAGAATGGAGAGATGACAAAAATGGGTAAAAGTGTGTGATGACTTCAGACTATGACAACCTGTTGACTCTGCTCAAATCATCAAAATGGGTGTGCCTTGTTATTCCCTCAGGTACGAAACCTTTTTTTTTTCCTTGTATCCAAATTTCTGGAACTTGGCTCTGTGTACAGGCTAGCCCACATAAGACCATGACAACGATTGCGCAAAACAAACAAGGACAGAGAGGAAATGACAAGGACGAGCACACTCTAACGACTGAAATTTTGTTGCTTGAACGAAAGACTTACATGCCTACAGAACTGTGCAACATCATGACAAAAAAATTTCTACCGCACACACAGCAAACACAGAAAGATAGTGATATTTCTTTTTCCAACAACGCCACGGAGGGATGACTTGTTTTTGTTTTGTACACTTGTTTTTGTACATAGAAATATAAAACGCTCCCACAATCTCTCTGGAAGTTTGATTTGGATGCGTAAACAAAACAACTGTTTTGTTTCCACTATTTTGTTTTGTTTTGTTTCTGTTTCTACATACAAAAACAAGTGTGCAGGGCATGCCTTTGGGGCCTGGTTGGACAAAGAAATATCGCTCTCTTCAAATGCCCGGAGCTGACACGGGTTTGCCGTGTGCACTGTAGAAACTTTTTTGTGATGATGCTTCACAGTTTTGTAGGCATATAGGTCTTTCGTTCAAACAACAAAATTCCAGTTGTTAGAGCGCGCTCGTCCTTCTCGATTCCTCTTTGTCCTTGTTTGTTCTGCGCAATCGTTGCCATGGATCGCTTTCGACTAGGTCGGCTCGCGGTGTTGCCACATGAGACCACTGCATCCACATGAGACCACTGCATGGGTCCAGCCCGACCCAGTGCCACAAATAAATTGGCTGTTCTCTTACGTTCTGGCTTCTTGGAAGCCTCCTTGCCCTTGGGGGGTGCCGCCTTGGTGTCCTTCTTGTTCTCTATCATGGATGCCACCGTCTTCTTTGACTTGAGGGATTCTTCAAACGTCCTCATCTTCTTCTGCTGCGTAGCCAGCGCTCGCCCATACTCCTCAGCTCCGTGCAGGACCTAGGGCAGACAAGATAACACCGAAGACACATCAATGAACTCTAACATCGCAACACTATTTTTCACCATCATCCTCAGCCTTTCAAGACACACTCAAAACCTTTCTTGAAGTTGTTTGACGTTTCGCGGTTTCTTTTCTTTTTCCCTCTTTTTTCTCTTTTTGCTACAGTGAAGTGTACCATTGCGTTTCTTTTGTTTTTTAAGCCTCTTTTTTGCTTGTGCCTTATTTTCCCTGTAGTGTAAATGAACTATTGTTTAGTGTTGCTTTTGGCATGTACTTACAGTTTCCCAATGTTGAAATCATGTACAGCGTCTTGCCTTAATTGTTGTGTTCTGATGGAAACACATTCTGTACTCCCGATTGTCACCCCCCAAATCCCCTTGGCCTCCACATGTAATGCCTACATAGGCCTTTAGGGTATTCAAAGTGATAAAAAAAATAAAAAAATTACTATCCCCATCATCAGGTCGTGAAACTCCTCCAAGGAGGAACAGTTGGGCAGTTGCATCCTTGTCTTTTGTAAAGTGAAGCTTTTCGTTTGTGCAATTGTGTTCAATTTGTAACAGGGTTACCATGTTCCACATTTCAACACATGCACATACACATTTGCTCAAAACAAAACATCACATATAACAGGGGTCGGCAACTATCTGAGGGGGGGGGGGGGGGGGGGGGGGAGCCTGAGTTGCATGAAGCCGACACGGCGGGAACCGGACGACAAACCGGGAATTCTGGGGGGTAGGGGGGCTTTGTAAGCAAGGAGAAAAAAAATTCAGCGAATTGACAATGGACAAAACTGGAATAGATAGAAATCATATTTATTGCCTTCGTTCCTGTGTAACCACATTTCAGGTCAAAACTGCAATGTCAGATTTAACTCTTTCGTTACCGCGCCTATTCAAAATTGTTCAGTTTGAACAATACCTTGCGAGCCCCTTTTCATAGTGTTCCAGGCGTTGTTAGAACATGTAAAGCTATTTGAAGTTAGCTCAGAAAATGCCCTTTCAAAATCAGTTTCGTTTTCATTTCTGCAACGAAAACGCGATTTTTGACACGTGTTTGCATCAGGGGCATGGTCATCGTGCGTCACCGCTACCAAAGAAAAATGCGTGCCACTCGTAATTACTCTGCACCAGCGGTTTGGTTTTTGTTATCAGGGCACGAATGGTGAATCAAAAAATGATTTTCAATCGCCAGGTTTGCACTCTGGCAACAATAATCCCTGAAATCAGCTTAAAATGTCAAGCAGTGCCTGTTTGCAAAGCTACTTTATGATTTCAGGCAGTTTTATTGCCTTTGCGCACGGTGTTCTAAGTTGTGTTGTAGTTCTACTTATCCTAGAACCATTCGCGAACAGTTTACAACAGTTCCAGTTTTTTTGTTTCTGCACACGAAATTCATATTTGGCGCTACTATGCAATTACCCAACTTCAAGCCTAGCTGCCATGGAGCCATGCGCGTCCACGACTGATCCTCAAAAAAAGCATGCCGCTCCTGATTTCACCCAACCCCAATCAGATTTCTGCGATAAGAACTTCCGATGCAAGTCACAAGATAACACCCAGTCGCCAGATATCTGTTCTGCCGAGGACAGCGCTTCAAACCGGCCTTACACTGCCAGCTGTTTGCCTTCCAGTTTCATTTTCATGCTAGGGTATATCCGGGTATCTAATGTTGCTGCTTAGTTGAACTGTCTATTTGGACGGAGTCTCCAACAAGTTTTTGTACTGTTTCATTTGAAAAATGTTAGGTGGCGCTGCAATAGAGGAGGCTCGTTGTGCTGATCTTTTTCATCGCGTAACTGCTACTCGGCCAAAGATCGCAGGGCACGATTCTAGCGCATCGTACCTCATTTTTGCGAGCAACGCTACAATTGCAAGTAAGACGATGATAATAAAGCTCAGCTTTATGTTTTGAGAGATAACTGAGCGTGAACGTCAACAAGCATCAACCACGGCGTTCCGTTTTCAACTTCATGCATGTTTTTTTCCGCATCGCGTGCTAGTCCCAAATATTGTGCTCGCTGTAAATGCAAAGTCAGTCATTGACAAGATGTTTTTACGTTATGTGGGGGCAAATTGGTGCCTCTGATAATGTCAAACCGCCAGATTTTTCCAAGGAATCACCCGAAATTGCACATTTTGAAATGGAGGTTGGGCTTCACCGCATGGCTTGGGCACTGATTTGATTGATTGTGGCGTTTAACGCGCCAACGCAACGCAGGTGATGAGGCGCGCCGTAGTGGAGGGCTCCGGATTAATTTTGACCACCTGGGGATCTTTATCGAGCGCCGAAATCTCGTACACACGGGCGTTTTTGCTTTTCGCCTCCATCAGAAAAGCGGCCGCCGCGGCCGGGAATCGAACCCGCGACCTCGTGCTCAGCAGCGCAACGCCTTAGCCACTGAGCCACCGCGGCGCGTGTGGCTTGGGCACCATGTGTGCTGACATTTTTGTTTATGTCTGACAAACTGTTCCATGCAAGTTGACATTTTTCCTAGGGCGTGTTTTTGAAATGTTTCCCTACAAATTGAATATTCCAATTTTTTTCTACTACCGGTGGCTTGTTATACACAACTCCTTTTTTATCACACTCTTCGACAACTTGACAAAATTTCTGATTTTGATTTTTTTCTCTCGCAACAATGATGCATAAAAACATTTTAAAAAATGGTGTTATTAGAAAGGCTGGTAAATATTATGCATTTTGTGTTCCTGTAATTAGTGCCAAGCCAATTTTTTTAGCAGAAAAAAAAAATGTTTTCTTGGACCCCTAAACATCGGTCAATTTTCCCATGGTCACGAAAGAGTTAAGATTGGGAAAGACAAGGGGAGGGCAGCTCAGACGTCATGCTGGAAGTCACATAATACTGCCCCATGGGCCTCAGGTTGCCAATTCCTAACATACAGCGTGCCCACATAACGGGCTCAAAGGCCGTATTGGAGGGATATGGAATGCTTAATACCACCCAGGGTTCTTTAAAACGCGCATTTTGCCTCCCATTCTTTAGACACACAGCCTTAGAAACACAGCAGGCGGGGATGATACCCCAGGCAACGTGATTGACACCACAATGTTTTCACACTAAGCTGCGACGTTGGGTGAAACTAAAGAAAAACATTTCCTGACATCTGCACCAGGAGATTTGCAATGCTACTTGCTTCCTCCTGCGATTCATAGTTAAACTCCCCCTGTACCACAATCCTTTGTCCACAGAATAATACGCCACGTTAAAGGTTTCACCAATCTTGTAAATTTTAACGCCACAAAACCAACAAAAATGTTAATTTTGTTTTTGCTTGTGTGTCAGCAAATTCCACTACTACTGCCGGTGTAAAGGCAACCCATGTTGTAGGGAAAATTGATTACTCAAATGAAGCAGCAATATAATAATTATAGTCAGCACTTCCTTTACTGAAGTCAAGCAAGAAGCAAGTGATGATCCTGATAAGAGATGAATTAGGTAGCTTGCTGGTTATATGCAAAATAATACAGGCTTACTTTGTTTTTAAATGCACACATAACAAAGCCCTTGAAAAGCAAACAGATGTACAGCAAACAAAAACACACACACACACAACTTCGCTAATAAAAGTCTATGCTTGTGCGTCCTTTCTGACAGTTTACCACATGCTGCGAAAGTAAAAACACTTGTCTATAGCCTTCACAATGCCCTTTTATGTGAACTGAGGGCATTACCAGCTTTCACGATTCTGACAGAGGGAACCGTGGGCAATAGTATACTCATATTCCAAGAGCCCCAAGTCGATCTATACAGGACAACTCGCTTTCTGTTGTTAGTGCCCTCGTTCCCTCAAAGCCCCTTTGAAGGCAGGCGATTTCCAGGTCTTTGTCAAGTGAAGCTACTGACACAGCTTCCGGGCAATCCCGGCCAGTTTCTTGCAAATAAAAATTGAATACAATGGAAAAACCAAAGAGCACGGTATGCTCCACTTGCCACTCACTTCCTCAAACTCGGAGCTGAAGTTGAAGTTTGTGAAGAAATTCCCAGACTCCAGGCATGCCTTGTACTTGTCCCTGAACTCCAAGTGGACGTCATCGAGGAACTTGTCTACGTATGACAGCTGCAGGACTTTTTGATAGGCGACCTGCAACGGAGAGACCACACAGGGGTTGGAGAAACAATTTTCGCATTACACTTAACTAGTGCAGCCTTGCACAAAATTTCTACAGCACACTCTCACCGTAGTGAATTTAACGCTGCCCCAAGAAACCTGTCAGCATCAAGGATCTTGTTACTGCATATATATTGAACCTTTGCTATCAGACAGATGTACAGCAAACAAAAACACACACACACACAACTTCGTTAATAAAAGTCTATGCTTGTGCATCCTTTCTGACGACTTACCACATGCTGCTAAAGTAAAAATGCTTGTTTAGAGTTTTCACAATCCTCTTTTATGTGAATTGAGAGCATTAACAGCTTTCATGTAAGTGAAAGCTGGTAATGCTTTTAAGTGATTTGATTTGATTGTAGGGTTTAATGCACCGAAACTACACAGACGATGAGGCGTGCCGTAGTGGAGGGCTCCGGGTTAATTTTGACCTCCTGGGGATCCTTAACGTGCGCCGAAATCTCGTACACACGGGCGCTTCTGCTTTTCGCCTCCATCGGAAAAGCGGCCGCCACGGCCGGGAATCGAACCAGCGACCTCGTGCTCAGCAGCGGAGCGCCTCTGAGCGGCCGTGGCGGGTAATGCTCTTAAGTGACATTTATGCTGTATTCGGGTGGTCGTTTTAGGGCGCTCTAGAGCACTCCGAAAAGCAACTCCGTGTTCGGGTAGTCGAAATCGAGCGCTCGACGTATGTTCGGTTGGTCGTCTCAGAGCGTCGTACTCCACTCCGAGCACCTCCGACTGCTCTGACTCCGAAGTTGGAGTGCCGCCGAAATCCGGAGGCGATTGGGTCACGTGACCCCGGCCGCCGCGGCTCGCCTCTGGCTCGCCCCGCTCGCCTGCCCAGTCGGTGGCGTTCGCTGAATTCTCCCTTTCTGTGCTGAGGCCTCGACAGCGGTTAGTTGTGGGAGTGTTTCGACGATTTTGCTTCTCGTGCTATTCTCCGCATCATGTCGAAACGGAGACGCCTGTTGAGTGTAGGGGAGCCGTCTCCGCTACTTCTGCAGCTCGAAATCAACGCCGAGGAGGACAGCAGCTCAGACGACGACGACTCGCACGTTTACGCTGCGAAGTTCGCCGAACCACTTCCAGTGTTCAAAGTGCAGGAATACGTTCGCAATGTTGTGCACACCTATTCTTACCTTCAATCATTGCGAATAACAGGCGCTCGGCTGATGTCGGGGAACTTTGGCTTGGAGCTAACGCGTCCGATACGGAGGCCGCCATTTGTTGAGACACCTTGGCCGGCCTGGCTCACGGCCGGGCTGGAGGAGCGGCGGGTGCGCACTTTCATACGGCCTGCGCTTCGTGTATAGTTCCCACCTTTCACCGCCGCTAGTTCGTGGCGCTGCGGACCAACCCTCGCCGGTTGACCTACAGCACGAGCTAGAGCGGCGGCGTGCGCGCATTTGCCACTGCCCTAGCCCTGCCGTGGCTACACGTGATACCTGTCCGAGTAAATTTACATGTGCGTCATTACAATAGGCGACTCCTTCCCCCTTCTGAATTTTCGGTCTAATAGGGTCAAACAGCCTAACATTAGCACTCGGAAGCGCCTAATCAAAAAATTGAAAGAAACATTTTAACTAGGGGCTCATGAAGAAAAATATGCGAGGCCTTCATATCTTATCAGCGACTGTATTATATGAAAATGGTGAGGCAGGCAATAAACGCGCCATTTTCCGTGACTGAAATATCAGTTATTTTTCATCATTCATCATTCAAATATCATCATTCCTTTCGAATGATGCCTTGGTTTGCACGCGCACAGGGCACGACCCGTGACGCGAATGATTTCCCGCCGAGGGAGATACGGTTATCGCTTAGCTAAACGTGTTTCTGCTGCTCACGCTCCAGTCGGGCTGAGCGAACCGCTGGCAACAAGCGCACTGTCAAAAACATGCAGCTAAAACTCTTAATCATGCAACTGAAGTGCACAACGAGTCTTCTTTTTGGTGAGATATAGCAGTGAAGGCATTCATTGGTACCGGTGATATTCCGCGGCAGATACAAAACACGTGCAGCAAGCGTTGTCGGGTCGCTCGGCCAGAGGCGATGCGTGGACTAAGAAAAAAGAAGGTTGGGAGGGTAGAGGGTTAGTTCGAAGCGCCCTCACTCTGTCAAGAATCTGCTGTATCGTTTCACTGTTGGGTGCGCAGGCCGTATGAAAGTGCGCGCTCGCCGCTCCTCCAGTCCGGCCGTGCCTGGCTATTTGCAGTTGCCGTTTTGGCCGCGCCGCGGCGCCACGGTCGCGTGCTACTCCAAGATCGGGTACGCGTTCGGTTGGGGAGCGGTGACTCTTGCTCGGATTGGGGGAAGCGGTGCATCGGCGTACTCCGAGTCGGAGTATCAGAGCGACCACCCGAATACAGCATTAGATGTAAGCGATATTTCAAAAGAGATGCCCTCGGAAGGTACCAAGACAGTTATGGTATCTTTAAAGCAGGCACTCAGTAACCAGGGGTTCTGGACTGCCGTGCCCCAGGTAAAATGGCCAGAGTGGCAAGATGAAGCAGCAGCAGCTGCTACACAAGGCTGCTGACAGCTAAAAAAAGATGTAGACTGCGGCACTTGACTGGGCAGCCAGTCCACTACAAGTTGACCCACACATTTTCCTGCTATGCTGTAAAGTAAGTGCTGTAACCGGCACTTACTTTAATGATGCCACTGCGCTGTTGCTGACTGCCGCCATTGTCTACCAGTGCACACCCTCCCCGCAAGAGACAGACTTCTTTCACCCCTTGTAATTGCATGTCCATGTATCCAACTTTACATTTTATTTTTAATAGTTTTCCAATTAACTCATGTTTATCTTGCCATCACTAGGCTTCAGAAATGCCGCATGAAAAAAAAAAATAATAATAACAACTTGTAAAAACCAGGCTACCCTGATTCCCCGACTTCCTTCATCCAACGTGTGCTGGGAATGGCTTGAGCTGCAAGAGCAAGAGGTAAGTACTGTTTGGAGGAAAAGCCTGGATTCCACGCTACCAACAGAATCAGAAAGATCAAGCCCATGTGGCATGCATTTTTAATTGGCCCCAGTGAGTGAAAAATTTGCGGGCACTGCAGCATAATGGCATGTTAGCACCCAGCTCTGGGGCAGTATTCCCGTGTTTTGTCCCTTTCAAAAGTGTCCCTTTTGAGCGAGCCCTGATTGGCTAAAAGCGAACACTCGGATGTGACGCCATGCAAGCACGGCGGAGCTATGAGCCGTGGCTACTCGGAGCAGACGATTTTTCGTCGCCTTATTGTTGGTTCGCTCGCGGAACAATAAACACATAAAAGATACGCTGATACGGTTTCAGTTCTTTAAAATGTGTTTGCAAGAACAGTTACGGTATTTGAATCAAAGGCCCACTGCTTAACCGGAAGTTCGTCACGATGAAAGGGACGCAAAAGGGACGTTTTCAAAAGGGACAGTTACGAGAATACCGCCCCTGTTCTATTCTTTTTTGCTACAGCTTCTTACCATCATTGTGCTTCCCAAATAGTTGCAATATGTGACTCACGAGTAAAACCACTACATGTTCTGGCCTGGTTCGAATGAAGGTTGTCGTGTGCTCAAGCTTGTGACAGGCAGCAGCAGCTGCAGCAACGACAACAGCAACAACAAAAAAGAAAAACCTGTTCCATGCATTACTCAAGGCTAATTCAGCTGCACAGCAAGAACGCTTCAGAAAAAGTCATGACACAAGCGCACCTGAAGCAACATTATTCGGTATTTCTGTCCAACAAAAACCGTGTTGGCTTGAGCAGCCGAACAAGCATGCGGGAAGTTAGAACAGCCACCCAGCCAGTGTCTCGGCAGCAGATGCTCTTCCGCAAGAAGGCACTGCAATGCCATTTGCCCGCTGCTCATGTAGAATGCAGGCTTTTGCTCCCGACAGCACCCTTTCTCGATCTCTCTTACTGGCTTGCACGCCTGTTAAACTGGCTCCTGCTTGGTCCCTCAATGGACCCTCATATATGCAGGCAACCATCACATGATCATACTTACTTTAAAAGTATAAAAAAATGAAAATGGGGAAAAGGAAGCAGGGAGACTGCAGCTAGTCACAAAAGGGAGGAACCTGTATAAATCCTCCCAAACCTGTGGGCATTTTCCAGGTCACTCTCCCATCCAAGTAGGACTGCCCTTCTGCAGTGCTTCAAATAATTTGGTGCAAAATATGCACACTAATTCCAGGACCACACACATTTTCAAGAAATTTTGAGAAAGCGAGGGCTGACTGCACGTATAATTCAATTCCTCAGAGACATGCAAGAGCTTCAATAGTCCAGATTTAAAATTTTGTACAGTCACCATTTTGGGCCTAGTAGTTTTTAATGTGTCGCTCATTCGCCCTTGTACAGATTCCAGGAACCACACACCCGGTGTTCAGGACAGCATTTTTCTCTGCACTTCCACTAAACTTGTGCTTTCTAGGAGTGGTTTCTAGTGCCGAGAGCACGTGTCGACGCTTACAGTTCTCAACTATAACTGTGCATGCAAACGAATTGCAAGTCCACACGTTCTAAATATGGAAACGCAGTGCTACATCGTCACCTAAGACCATGGATGTTCTGCGACACGCAACTCCAAGAAATGCATTCTACTAAGCTTTGCAGAAGTGACGCTTGCTTACACTAGCTTAATTAACGGAATCCACCGTTAAATTTATTTTTCTACTGACATTACGCAGTATGACAAGTGTGCACTCGATGAAACAACCCAGTGCACAGCTGATTAGTAGCAAATAACGTTTAGTATGCCAAGGCATGGTGGTTATATCACATTATAGCACATACCATGCACTTGCAATCTACTACCAGCTAATTTAATAACTGAAATGTCTCAGCTTAAACAAAGGGTTCGTAGACACACTCGGATACCTAGTAATTGGTTATATTATAGCGTCCTTCCTGAAATAAAGAAATTAAGGTAGTGTTTGCTTATATGCCCAACCAACCATCGGTATGCCAGAAATCAGTGGCCTAAGCAGCCAGAGTGATGCCAGTACGAAGCGTATTGCTGTGCTTTATCGCAACTAGGCTGCTTTGTGCAACTGCAAAGCAAGATGCAGTGCATGCTTTCAGTGTGTGGGACCCATACGGTGTGCCTGTTTCAGTTTGCACGTCTAATAACGCAAATCACGTTAACACTGTTTGGATGTAATTCAGCTCTGAAGAGCAAATGTCAGGTCTCTCAGCCAGTATTATAAACCCAGTCAGAGCTATACTAAGCCAGCGATCCTTTTGTGCCGTTTTCCTTTTGCTTCCTCAAGGAAAGCTAGTGAAAAAGAAAGCTGCTAAAGATGAAAACGTACCCAAAATGAGCTTTATACAACTAACACCAAGATTGCACTATCAACGCACCAAATTATCTTTCTAGTTCTGATAGAATTGAAGCAATTAACTGCGGTTTCTATAGAAATCCTATGCGAAGCGCCGGAGCAGTATGGAGGAATATGTGCGCGGTAGGATCATGAACGGTTAATCTTGTATCCGACGCTTCAAAACCTTTTACCGGCACTTTCCTCCCATCTAAGATAAGCGTGGATACTCCTACATTGGCCGCTACATCATTCGTCCTCACGCGATACAATTTTGCCGAGGGGTTAGTACTCACCACGAACACGAGTTCAAATTCGTTGTCCAGTTTGTACTTGAGAACGAGGTTCTCGTGCGTGAACGAGTTGTCGCCGCCTCTCTCCTGCAAGGAACGGTTGTCAGAAGATAGCACAAAATACAAGAGGCCAGTCCCGCGCCACACAGATTTGACGAAACTACGCCAGGCAATCACGACTCTACGTGCGCAGTT
The DNA here is from genome assembly GCF_048455015.1 of Haemaphysalis longicornis. Classification (NCBI taxonomy): domain Eukaryota; kingdom Metazoa; phylum Arthropoda; class Arachnida; order Ixodida; family Ixodidae; genus Haemaphysalis; species Haemaphysalis longicornis. The sequence continues at coordinate 22,587,045 of NW_027526361.1, forward strand.
GCCTACAGTTGGTTTACTCATTCGGGTGCAACGTGAAAGTCGCGGCTATTATCTATGCGCCACACAGAACAGCAAGTGCTCAACTCAAGGCTTTTGCAAAACGCTTTTTCACGCACTTTTTCACACGACATATGGAACTTGCCTGTAGTATGACAGTCCGTATCAAAGCATTTACTGACGGAGTGAAGAACTGCGTCGTTCCTTGGAAACACCACAACACAATTCCACTTTTACTGAATATCGTAAAAAGGTCAAGCATCTTTAGGGAGGCGGAAGGTCAGCGATTATATGGAAACTCAAAAGCTACGCAAGAGCTACAATCTTAGCGAGTGAACCAAGGGAAGTCGGCAAAGTCGGCACCAGTCGGCTGGTAACGTGTTTGCGGGAAATGACGTAGTTGTAAAACAGCAGGCCAACTTCCGGGAAACAGCAAGCGGGAATAACAAAAAAATAAAAAAAAAATCTGGTTGCGTTCAAATGTTTAGCTTGCATAAATATATAATAACTGTCCTTACTTTTTTGTTTTCTTTTTTGACGTCAAATATAGCATTCATCATAAATTATTTTTGTTGTTTTCACTTTGCAAATGTGTGTTCAGTAACTTGAGTGCGCAAGAATATAGTTCTCCATTAAATGTTGTGTATTTAACAATAAACAACATATACCGCCTGTATCGATGAAGTGATAAAATCAAAACAGGACTTACGACTGCCGATACAAGATTCAAGCCATTTGCACCCGAGGAAATTAGTGCGCAAGAACACTTACGTTGCATTTTGCGAGGAAGACGCCGAGAGGTCGCCATATTGTCACATGTCTAGGTTTTGGGCTCACATGACCTGTTGTTTGGCCCCGTGATCAGTCGCTTCCTGGCAAATTCAAAACATTCATTCCTAACCACATGGATATGCTGGATCAAGCACTGGACAGCAAGTAAGCGAATATCTACCCAACGCCACGTTCTTGGGAAGCGAATAGTCGACCGCGTTTAAGGCAACAACAGCGCAGTAGCAATCTGGAAAGCGCGTCACGATAGCGGAAGATCGCCGGGTCGTGGAATCGGCCAAATCGCATTCTCCGTATTTCGGTTCGCAGATGGAAACATCACAATAAATTTTGGTCCGATTGACGTGATTGCCTCGTTCAGTCGAAATGCTATCGCTCAGATAGAGGAATTGGCCCGAATCGAGGGTTAATTAAGAGCAGCCGCTACATGTCTGTTTCGCTCGTGGATTTCAAGCTTTATTTTTCCATGCCGCACGTTGTGCGTATAAGCTTGTTTAACTGTGATCTTGTTATCACTAGTCCGTTTGTGTGAAGCTACGAGTCCACCCTGATCGATGTCCGGTGCCTTTGACGCGCTGTTATGCAACGCCCCAAACGTTGCAGTCCGGAAGGCAGCACGTCTGCTTGCGCACTCGGCCTACCGCGTTGTCGTTTGTACGGCCCAAAAATCGTGGGATCTCATTTTTCTGCTCTCACGGCTGTATCGCTTCGAACGACCTTGCTTTTAATGTTAATTTCGATCACGGACGATATTTGAAGGCCTCGACGCGGTGCCGCTTTACGGATTGGTTTACGTCATCTGCATATCAGCGGCTCAGTGGGGAATCTTGGTCATTGCTGCCTCCACCGGTAGATAAGCCGGGTGAGTTTCGAAGTGCCCCGGACTCGAGAAGTCGTGCTTGCCATTGAACCGCGATCGAAGTTCTTTGCGTCCTTACGATCCGCGTGGGTGGCGGCCACCTGCGCTTGGGCCTATGCTCTCCCAAGTGGCGAAGGGGTACTCTTCGGGAGCGCGCAGCTGTGAACGACCGGCGATATGCCTCGCCCAAAGAAATGCCTTTCGGGAGTGGAGTTCCGCGTTTCTTTCGGTTGGTCCGGCTGTTTTAAAGGGTCACAAGTTGCGCTACCCTGCGCCGTGACCTCTGCGCTCACGACCTTGGTACAATTTACTTCGTGCTTTCGCGTTTTACTCTGTTTTCCGTGTTCGCCGATTTCACTTGCTTAGTTGGCAAAATGTTGTCAAAAAGCCGGAGGTTTTCTTACGTGGTCGTGTTTCTGTTCTTTTCGTCGTAGTTCCCAAGACAAGAATAACGATTCAGCATCGGATGATACGTCACAGATGCATTCTGATGGTAAGCAAACATTGTTTTGTATTGTTGGTGCTGTAATCTATATTTGGAGTGGTATTAGCTGCGGCCGTTGATGGCACGATTTGCTTATGTCGTCATGGGGCCGGGGCGGGGGTATTGTTGAGGAAAATTGGCGGCAGAAGTAATGCACGTCTGCCATTTGGCTTCACACTCCTTCCCCGTTTGCGTTCGCGTCGTTTCCCCCTTTCCTGTATGCAAAATTTGTTAACTGTGATTATAAGTACGAGTGTATGTGTTTAGTAGCCCACTATATGTTACATTCACTGTGGTTTCTGTCAGTTGCATCCTGTTTGTTTGTTTTTTCTGCATTGAAACATTTTCGTAGAGCTTCCAGCGTGTACACTTATGTAGAGCAAATATCAGTGGAAAATACTTCTATCCCGAGCATGTTCATTGAGCACTGTATGATGACCCTGTCATATGCTGCTTGCAACTCAGACCTATGTGAGTAATACCCGTGCTACACGAGCGTTTGGAAGGCCTTCGAGTGGAAAGTCATTTGACTCAAATGACATCTTTGAGCTACTACACGACGTTTTTCAAAGGCATTTGGTTAAAATGGCATTCGAGTCAAAGGAGCACGACAACTGACCTTTGAGAGTCTCAAAGGCCTTTGAAACACGAGCGGTCGTACCCTCGGGCTCAGTTTCTGCAAACCGCAGTAACAAAAACAATTATTTGCGAGTAAAACTTGGCGTTTGAAGTGCAAGATCTTCATAATTTTTCACTTGTTTTCGTTCTCTGTCACTCGCTTTACGATTACGAGGTAACTTGGTACTCTGAACACTGGCGGTGCGAAAAAATACAAAAAGAAACTGAATGCCTTGTGCATGTTTTGTGTGCGCTTGTAGATCGATATCAATTTGATCTCTAATAATTGCTTTTTGTCCATTTTAACTCAAATTAAATTTTCATCAAGAACGAAACATGGCAGCAGTGGCGACACTAAAACATGGCGGGGGGGGACGCGGAAACTGTCAACTGCCTTCGAGAATGGTCGTGTAGATCGACAGAACTCCTTACAGTTCAAACGACATTTGAAATTTCGAAGGTTATTCGACTGAAATGTCCTTCCTAATGCTCGTGTAGCACAGGTGTGAGAAGCACCACACCTGGTCAAGTTAATTGGAACAAGTCAGGCAATTTCTCTGCAGCATTCCAGTGCTTATGCACATTGTTATATGATGTGCAACATGTTCATCAATGACACTACTGAAATATTAGTGTCGTTATCAGTTTATTTTACAATTATGTTAGCATAGAAGTAAGCGAGGGACAAAAATTACTCAAAGTGTATGGTAAGGTTTTCTCGGTGCCGTCTTGACACAAGCAGGGTTGGAAAGGTACCATAGATGTTGTGACTGCTTATTCTGTCAGTCTTGCGCATATTGGCCTAAAATAACAATCCTGTATTCTAGACTTCAGTTTGCTATTAACTTGCGTCAGAAATCCGCCCGCAAATCTCTTTCTTGTGGTGAGGGCAGACTATCCAATTTGGGGAGAAAGGGAGCCTTCCAGGATCTTTCCACTCCATGCGATCGAAAAGGGGCCACGGGGGTCACTGTTCGATCTGACAAATAATATTTAAAACAAGCAAAGCAGGCTGTGTCAGATTTTTCAGTTAGTTGGCTTACATATCTGGTCGCAGTGAACTGTTGATCAGTGTCTCTAGCAAATAAATGTTTTTGTTGAATTCTTTTTTGTTCATCATTTATATTGACCTTTATTGCCTGCATTTACCTTTCACGCAATGTCATAAATCAACTAGCGCAGATGAAATTATCTTTTAAAAATTGTTCTGAAATGAATGTTTACTTCCGTGCAAGCAAAACGCATCAGATTTCATGCTTGAACGCTGACGTGCCCGTTCAGGCGCTAAAATGCCCTAGTGACCATGTAGCTCTAAGGTGTGCAACATCTTTTTCTATGTGCTAACATGCTTTTGCTATATGTTGTGCTATGAGGATTAAATTACAGTGCACTTTTGCAAACTTAATTGGAGCAAATCCTCAGCATCTTTAGCTTACTGTTGGCATACTCTTTCACACGCATGCTTATGTGTAGTAGTTTTAAGGAGGGTATTTTGCATTGCTGTCTGAAAAAACTTCATCATTGGGATGTACTTTCCTGTTTGGTGTGTCTTAATTCCACAAGAGAAAAAGTTTATAGGTATTAATGTACAGCTAATTGATTGTGTAACATATGCAGTCATTATGTTTGATCCTGCTATTTTTTTTCTCAAATTAAATTAGGGACGAACTTTTGCTAGACAGCATTTATTTAGTATTTTTATTTTCGGTGTGTGGTATATTTGCCGGAACTGAACTGAAAAAACAAATAATAGTTACCGGTTCACGACAAAACAGTTCGGTAATCCGCAGTTAGTAATGCATGGTCAATGCCTTTCGGGGCTTTTGTCTTTCGTGCACCATCAACTTCGCGACTTCTCACGCACTTTTCCCTTCAGACCATTCACACACTATCCATCCATGCTCTCTTCGCTATCATAACACGAAGAAAGGTATACGTAAGGTTGTTCGTTTTCGAGTTTTACATTTTTTCCACGTCGAGGGGGGGGGGGGGTAAAATCGGGTGCTATTTTTCGACCTGATAATCGGGGAGAAATCGAGTGTTCTTTTAAAACCATTCTGAAATTCAGGATTTTTCTGGTTAAATCTAGAGATGTACTAAGTTATGCAATCAGTTTATTTGATAGGGTATCACGAGCTTTTCAACGCTAATGCATTAAATTCGTGTTAATTTCCAGCTGCTAATTGGGGGGGGGGGGGGGACATAAAGATTTTCTAGAAAATGCTCTCTGAAATTTGGCATTTGTTTGCAAATGATACATTTTATACACGGAAAGCTGATCATCAATTTTGCCCTCACCCTTGTTTACATACATTCTGCTTGCGCGACATGACGGTCTTCATTCGTGACCTGTCCGATCCTTGAACGTATGTCAATTCGGAGAAAGTGCTCTCGGCGACACAACAATGGCAGTGCAGCATTTGCCAGCCTGCGGTAGAGCCATGCCAATACTCGATGAGTTCGGAAGCTGTGTTTGTGGGGCTTGCTTCCAGCAAGTACTGGTTGAGAACGGCGGGCCATCAGCGGACGATTGTGTGGCTCGCTAATCTGAAAAGGTCCATTCGGGGAGAAATCCGGTTTAACCCGATTCTCCTAAAACATGTTCGAGGTGTAAGTATCGGGTAAACTCGGGTTTTACCCAAAAACGAACAACACTAGGTATACGCCCTGTCGCAAAGGTACGCTACTGCTGGTAGCGCGAGCAGAGTCCAAAGCTGAGCATACGAAGTGTCAGTCTTGGCAGCCTGCAGGTGACATGAAATATTGACTTTGCCCTTTCCTTACTGCGACTGTGCAATGGCAAAGGAAAAGACCCCAAATGTGCATAATTGTTGTATTTCATACTTTTCTTTAAAAAGGTCACACCCCTGGGGAGGGCAGATACTTGAGAATTGCGACCCTCAAAAGCTGCTCGGAGGTTGAGCCGTTGGCTGCTGACCACAAGAATGTGGGTTCGATCATTGCACTTGGCTGCCGTTTTTCTGATGTAAATGAAAAGATTCCGATGTAAATATCAAGATTCCATCAATCCATAGAATCAATAAAATCTCTTGAACTCGTTGAAGTCAGCAAACTGCAGTGCCCTCTTCCCAAACTCGCATGATGACAGCCTCGTGGTAACCTGAAGGCTGTGGCTGTGCATTTGATGCAGCAGCTTCTCGGGTGGCATGCGTGTAAGCTCCTTGTGTAGCTGGGAAGGGAGTGGCCTGTCTCTTTTGAGGGGTGGCATTGTGGTCCTGCTCGTAATTCAGCTCGTTACGAGAGTGATGGTGGGGCACGATGATGATGGTGGGGGTGGAAGGGTGCCATGGTGTGCAAATGAACAAACATGGTGCCAGAACACAATGGGGCCCTAGTCAAGCTGCCCTCTCCTTCCCCCCCCCTCCCCCCCCTCTTTCCAGTGCCGTTTTTATACCTCAGCTTAACAGCTGTTCACTTTTTGTCATTGTTCACCATTGTCACTTTTTCTGTCGAAGGAATTGGTGGGAATGTTGAGTACTGTGACAGCTGGTGGGTGTATCAGTGCATCATCACGGTCCCCAATGAGGAGCAGGGCAGTGTCCCCACTCATCAAGGGGCATAGTGGCATGTCACTGTGCTGGCCTACTGACCACCCACTCCATCAGGAGTGGGGTCACAGTCTCGGAATCATCACTACCTGTCGTGAGGAACCAGTCACAATGGGAAGTGTTGGGATTTATGGGCAAATTATGTTCATAGCCAGGCGGGCGTCATATTCTATGACAGAAGGCATCAGGAGGCACTGAGCAAACGGTGCTTGCTTATTCTTTCGTCCTGAGCTTTTTGGGGGTTCTGCTGCGTGCTGACTGTGTACGGCCTGTGCTGTGCAGTGGCGGAAGGTGTGGAGGTGGACAGCCAGGGGGCGGCGGCGGCCCTAGTGCCTGCGCAGGCGCTGCTTGACCCGAACATCCAGTACCAGTTCCGGACGGAGAATGGCCAGGGCGGCGGGGTCACCTATCGGGTGGTGCAGGTGGCTGCGGCCCCCGAGGCGGCTGAGGCCGGCGGCCAGGTGGTCACCACGGCCGCCCTGGTGGGCCAGCAGGTGGCCCAGGCCATCATCTCGAGCCCCTTCGCGGCCACCACGGCCAACGGCGGATCCAGCCCCACCGCTGAAGGGGGTCAGTTCTGCATGTTGTGGGGCCAGTTCTCACTACACACCAACTTCCCATAGCTTCTTTGGGGGACAGCGGCCTGGCACAGGAGCCAGCTTGTGAGCTGAGGCAGCATCACATCCAAAGGAGAGGGGGAATCACTTTTCTGAGCTCTTTCTCAACTAGCACCCCTAAGGCTGCAGTGCATGCCGTGCCACCCCCCTCTCCCTCCTGGCTGTACCCTAAGCACCTGCTGAACCCCCCCCCCTACTTTCTGTAGGTTGGTACATACCTGTTCCTGGAGTGGGGGTGCCATGTTCTGGTGGAAGAGGGGGTTTGGGTGCGTTAAACCAAAGGTCAAATTATTATGTGCAAAGATCTTCCTTGTTTGGTTTCCCAGCTGTTTTTCTGTTGTACACACATGCATATGGTTGAAGAGCAGGAGCGTTATTTTTGCATGCTTCATGAAGTCTGGATTATGATTCTTGAAAGGGAAAAGGAAGATTCATTTTGTTTCGACGCATGCCAAGTATGTCAGTTTCAGTTGCTGGTCTTGAAGTGGTCGAATGTGTACAGCACTGTAAGCTGACCCCTCTATTATGTATATTATTAATGTGCCCCTTTGAAGTTTTTATGCAGATGGCACGTTCAATGATTTGGCATTTCATGGTAATCTTGGTAAATGACTTGGCTGTCCAATGAAACCTACTGGCCTTTTAGCCTAAAACAGGTCTGCATGTTTGTCATTCTTGAGTCATTTATGAGTCAAAAATGACTCACAAGAATCATAATCCAGACTTCATGAAGCATGCAAAAATAACGCTCCTGCTCTTCAACCATATGCATGTGTGTACAACAGAAAAACAGCTGGGAAACCAAACAAGGAAGATCTTTGCACATAATAATTTGACCTTTGGTTTAACGCACCCAAACCCCCTCTTCCACCAGAACATGGCACCCCCACTCCAGGAACAGGTATGTACCAACCTACAGAGGGTACAAAAAGTAGGGGGGGGGGGGGGGGGGGTTCAGCAGGTGCTTAGGGTACAGCCAGGAGGGAGAGGGGGGTGGCACGGCATGCACTGCAGCCTTAGGGGTGCTAGTTGAGAAAGAGCTCAGAAAACTTATGAGTCATTTTTTTTGCAAGCTTTTTTTGTAGCGGGCAGTGCTGAGCTACGCTTCTGCTTTGTTTTGTCGAGAGCAGCGTTGTGTTCATTCATTTTGATGTTTTTGTGTGCAGGTAGGAAATTACCTTCATTTGTGTGTATTGGGTTGCAAGCCCGTGAGCTAGAAAAGCTCGTGAAAAACACTATCTCGTCGTGCAGTTTAAAATCGTATTTTTCGCACTCAACTGCCCCGCTGAATTTGGCTGGCTACTTAAAATAACGTGGAAACGTGGTAACCGCTGATGCCCCGGTCAGGAGGACATTGTTACGTCAAGAACTGACTCGAAATTGTACCGATCTCCCGAGCAACGATCGTGTTGTTTGACTCTATCCTTCCTGCTGCAGGCCAATTCTACGTGATGATGTCGCCCCAAGACGTGCTCCAGACGGCTCCCCGGTCGCTAGCACCGAGAGCGCACTCCTTCAGCTCAAAGAACGAAGGGAACAGGACAGCCAGGGATGAAAGGAGAAGAGCCACACACAACGAAGGTATTTTCGGGGTCCTTTCTGGTGCAGCTTGAGAAAAGTGACGCGTTCCACCAAGCTTATGTTTTTGTGTTTTAATTCAACCAAGACTAGACGAGGAAAAAAATTCGTGTTGCCGTGAATTTTGTCGAAATTCGTTCAATAACTGTTTGCTTTGTCTTAGTTTCATGTGGGCATCATTTAAAATTTGAAACGCATCTTTGAATTCTTGATTGTGACATCCATGAGGGTCTGTCTTTATTTAATGCAGACTCACAGCACATTTCAGGTGCAGGAAACAGGAACGGGAAATTTATATTTTTTTGTTCTGGGGAGTATTTGTTGATCGGTAGTATTGTTACCTAAGTGGGTTGTGCTGTGAACTGCCATGCTTTGCTGCTTGCTTGTGGCCTTACCGACAGCAGCATGTGAGGAAAGTCCATTCCGAAAAAATTATAGGACACCTAGGAACTTCGGTGTAGTGAATGAATGTAAAGGCATTACAGGAGCACTGACATGAAATTTCAAAGGTTGGATAACTATGTAGAAGGCGTACTTTGTATAAGGAGATGTCTCCCGGCAAGCTTCAACAGTAACCCAGTATAACATATTTTAAATCCATTTTAATTTTTTCTCGCAATAAACGAGGCTACAAATAATTATTTACGCTGCTATTGACAGTCTAATATGCCATTCTGTGATTAGTGGGCTTGTAGGCACCGATAGCAGTGGAAAAATTTCGTGTCACTGCACCTTTAATGTTCATAGCCATACAGCTATGGTGGGGGTGGCTCTTTTTGTCGCATTTCCGCGCTCCCACTTATTTTCGGTGGCAAATTGGTGTGGGGGACCTCATGTAACAGCTGTTTTTGAGGCCGGCGGTTCACAGTAAATTGCTCTACACACTGCACCAATGAAATTTAAAGAACTAATTTTCAACCAACCGGGCCAACTAATGCTCCCTTATTACCAATTCTTCTGCAAAGAAAGCCATTGTAGCTGCGCAGCAAATGCTGTGAGAGCTACCAAAGGTGCAATATTCGAGCTGAGTAAAGCGTGCAAGTTGTTCATGCAAGAGCATTTGTAAATGCAAATGGAGCTGTGTCTGGACCCAGCCCAGCATGCGCTTACTTTCTCTCTCTCTCACGCCGTGTCTTGTGCAGTGGAGAGGAGGCGAAGGGACAAGATCAATAACTGGATAGTGAAGCTCTCTAAAATCATTCCCGACTGCTCAAGTGACCTTAACAAGTCTGGGCAGGTAAGTCCTCCCTTCTTCGTCTTTATTACATTAAAAAAAAAAAAGGAGAGGTTGACACCATTTATGGGCGCCGGCGACTCCTTCTCACATAAGGTGAATGTTTATTATGAAGTCATCAGGGGTGATCCAGCTGCGCCATTTGCGCCATTTTGCTACAATTGTACTCTCCTGCGCCCTGCTGCGCCCAGTGGTGTTTTACTTGCGCCAAATGCTCCGAACCGCTTGAACCCGGTCTTTCGGCCGAGAGTTGTCCCCTCAAACCAGCTGAAGCGAGAGACGATCATTCTACCGCTAACCAGCACGATGGTTCCTAGGTTGGCAACTTGGAGGAAGCGGTACGCTCGATTATTCGGTTGCCCCAGCCGAGCTCTGCTCATGGTGCAGCCACAGTGCAGCAATAGTGCAGCCACGGTGCCGCTTCGGAGCAGAGATAGTAATTCGGCAAGTCGGCATGCATACACTCCGGTGGCGTGGACCACAACGGAGTGGTTTCCCGCACTGCTGCAAACAAGCATAATGGCATTACTTCATGTGTATCGCATGTAGAAAACTAGCGATTGACGTTCGGCCACTCGTGACAAGATGCACAAACGAGTCTATTCTTTTCTGCGCTCACGGCGAATCGTTTTATTACTGTGCGGCCTTATATTTAGGGCTACTGCAGTGGAGTAGCGCTAGCCAAAACTGCATCAGCGTAAGTTTAAACAACTTGCCGTTTGGGATTTTCGCAGCGGTTCTCTCTTTGTTTTTGTTTTTTGTTCTTTTTTTTTTTCATTCCGCGTGACGGTATTGAAAATAAAGCCCCTTCATATTCCTCTTATCCACCGCCTGAGTGGCCGGGAATGTGGTGCTGATGTCGGCAATGAAATGCAGCTCAGGTGGAATTTGGAAGAAAAGGGGATCTCATGCCGTGCGTTGCTGAAAAGGGCTGAAAACATTATTTCATCAGGGCAGGCTTTATTACCAGAAGGCAACTCTGCCTTTAGCCACACCCTCTCCGAGCTGAATGAACTTAATAAGAAGGCAAGCAAGAAGCAATAGTATGGTGTGATGTGTGTGAAGTGCAATATTTTCTGTCTAAATATTGTCGAGCCGGACCCTCCGAGCTGGATGAACTGAACGAAACGGCAAGAAGCAACAAATCAGTGCAATATGTTTGAGATAGTGAAATAATTTTATTGTAAATAAAATGGGCCCCCTTTTGGTATCAGTAAGTTTTTGTAATGATTACTTGGTGTTTGTTTTTTAAGTTAAAGAAACGCTTGTCATCTGCTTCACTTGCAGCGGTGTCTAAAGGCTGTGGGGGCACAAAATTTTGGTGCTTTAATTACCAGCTTCAGAGTACAACTGTGGGGAAGTAATTAGCGTTGCCTGAATGGTTGCCAGCCTTCTTTATCTCCAGATAAATGAAGCTGCAACATAAGTTTTGTGCTGCTCCCAAGCTGCTCCAAAATCAAGCTCTGATACAATAGTGCTCCAAAATAACATTTTTTCAGCTCCAAAAATTGCTCCAATAGTTCAAATGGCTGGATCACCCCTGAGTCATTGTAAAGTCCATCGAGTTAGGAAGAATCTTAGAAAGAACAGACTACACCAGAGTACACACATAACACTGAATACAACATTGTCTCTTGAAGCAAATAAAGTAGTGGAAACTAGTAATGTTTCTAGACACTAAGGAGGGCATAAAGCGAAAGAGGGAGCTCCATTTCAAAACTAATAAGATCCCACAATGTGAGTAGACTCAGGGAACAACTTATGGGCAAACAATGAGCGCCATTGTTGGCTTGGTGTTGACCATGGGTCAAGGACTTTGGCAAGGTTGGACGGCTTATTGTCTAAAGACATGAGGACACTTTTAAAATGCCGCCACGCAGCGTCAGGACGGGGACATTCTAAAGGGGGATGGAACCGCCTCTTTGTCATCCAGTTGGGGTATGTAGCAAAGTAATAAGCCATCATTGCCCAGTGGATATACATCAAACCCATCAGCATTACCGGTGCAAGCTATGCCACTCGTTAACCTTTTCAGCACCCGCTGGCACAGGCCATCTGCTCTCTGGGCCTCAATAAGCTCTTCCTTACCCACTATCTCTCCCCAAGACAGATTCCTTTCTGCCTCTGTTCTTTGGGGGCAAGCCGTCGTAAGATGCCGCCTCACTTTTCCTTTGCGGCCGGCCTCGACCCTTCTGTCGAAGCCTTGCATCCTTGTCTCAGTGCGGCACGTGCCGCCAAAAATGCCACTTAATTCGGCGTGCGCGCTTCCGCCACCCCCTTCCATTAAGGGGAGCAAACTTTCCGCCAACGTTTGGCGCTGATCATCGGATTTTGAAAAGGATGCAAGACCGCTTTAGATCAGTGCTCATCTTTCCTGACGCCTCTCCCTGGCCTTCTGCGGCACAGTGGAGATTAGTTGCCCCCACATGGTTGTAAACCGTGCATTGGCGCATTCGTGAAAGGAAAGAAAGGGCGTTGTGGCTCGTACTGATAGCCATTCCTCCCCATGCCGAGCACAACACCCTCCTTCGAGAGTAAATCTCTTCTTCGTATGACTGGGGCAGACAAACCAGGCGAGCAAACAAAACGTTGTCTGTGCTTTCTTCCAATCAAAAGCGAACGTGAGTCTCACAGCTCCCTCTGCTTTTGCGAAACCCACTGCTAAGCTTAATACTGCAGTGCTTTTAAAACTGGGTAAAACTACTTTTTACAATTATTACATTGGTCAGTTTATGCCTATAATTTTTTTTTTCGGTATTTTTAGCTTGAGGGCAGCGGTATTCGTCGATAAAGTTGACCCTACGCCCCGGGTCGCCCACTGCTCCCTCCCTCATTGCCGGAAGAGTGAGAAACCGAGAGGCAGCGACTGGAAGTAGCATCATATTCGGGAGACTGCCAGCGACGTGCGCCGCTGCTTCGCTGTGTCCCAGTTTTCTGGTCGAATTCCGTAGCAAGCAGACGTGTAATATTGCACTTTGTTAATCTTTATTGTCTAGAGTTGCTTCTGCGTCGATTTTTAACTGTAATGCTACTGTGCGATTACCTAAAGCGACTCCTAGATACCAGAGATTTCCTACCCGAGTGCCCGTGGCTACTACATTGCCTTCACGAGTAGTTGTGGCCGGCCGTATCGTCAGGTTCTCTGTGCTTCATACACGAAGCGACGGGTTCGAACAAATACGGAGGTACCCCAAGTTCCTGATCCATTATTATAAGGGGATGAGAAAATTTGTGGCACCGTAGCACTCAGGGCTTCCCGAACTTCTTCTCTGGGCTTCCCGAACTTCTTGCTTGTTTTCCTGATTAACGTTGTTGGCTGTGATGACAGCTTAGCTAAGTAGGTAGATTTAAGAAGAAATCAAGCAAGCTGGAAAGCATGAAGCATTTTCTGCGCACGGAAGCGCTTCGCACGCTTTCCCGTCGTGCATGCCCGTACAGCCCACGAAACGGCTAGAACCATGCATGCCGCGGCAGCAACCGCTCTTCGCTGCCTTCCAGAATCAAGGCCGTTAAGAAAAGCAAGGTAAACGTGCAAGAGAGTGGATGATGGTGTGGTGAAAAATCGTGCTAGGGATTGTCACCCAAGGTGATTTTGAAAGAGGTGATCGAATTTGTATCACAATGCGGAGCGCCGACTCGTCGCGGAGGCTCGTTGACAGCAGCAAATGAATTTGCCCGAGCACGAGATGTGGCGAGAGGCCGATGAATGGCGTTACCTGCACGCAAGAATGAACACAACACCGATCGCTAGATTGACTATCAACGTTAAAATAAGGTTCCACATGTGCGGCGGCGGCATCGCTAGCTGCTGCCTGCGCGCTTTGTAGGCCGCTGCACAGATCTTGTTGCCGCCTGTCTGAATGTAAAAACAAAGTTCCACATTCAAGGAAGGGGATGATGGTGTATTGAAAAATTGTGCTAGGAATTGTGACAAGCGCTGGTCGTGAAAGCAGCGAACCAGTATCTGCACAACTTCCCTGCACGTGAGAAACAGAAGTCAGCCATGAGTCGTTAGGAAAGAACCCCTTTCTAAAGCTCGCCGCAAGCGATCTTCTTGCATTTATACTTCCCTCAGGCGCTCTTATTCTAAGGAAAGATTGTGTGAGCCTCGCATTCACCACAGGACCTTCTGGGCCATATCTGAACGGGAATAGACTGAGATCTTCAGGCCAAGTGGTTACTGCAGCACCGGCACTTCCGAATATGACGTCATCTGCCGCCAGCCAATCACCAAGGGCAGCCAGGGCTCTGACCGCGCCCCCGGCAGGGGTTGTCTATTTTGACGAAAAAAGATGGTTTGGGTGTATTTACACATAAAATAAACATGTTTTTCTAATTCAGTGCCAAGAAAACAATGATGTAATGCCCCCAACAAAATTTTTTTGAGAAGCTCTTCACCAGCCCTTTAAGCTTGTCTCGAAGGACCTAACCCAGATTCACCTTCTCTGGCAAGCCTCAAAAATTTCATCTTCTATTAGAGACCGTCAAGCCTGTGTCGACCAGCAGAAAAAGTTCGTGACCGACTAATTGCACGAGCTGGGCCAAAGAGGTAAAGTCCCCTTGTGCCCTGCATGCAGAAGGGACCAGTTGCCCATCAGTGCAAATGTTGGGGCAGTCTGGGAGCTCCCCCACGCCCCCTCTGACTGCCCCCTGCTTGCTTCCCGCCGGCAATGACAAGCTACCGCCTTTCATCGCCGCCGGCAATCCATATTTCCCTGTGTACTCTCGGGGCATTAACGGGAAAATTGGCGAGGCTTGCGACAAAACCAGCACAAATGGGCCGTTTCACCCTGCCTCCCTCTTCCGTCGCCTGCGTTGTTTCCACCCGAAGAGTTTGGGTGGCCGCTATCCACTCCCCCTTGTCCTCAAAAGCCAGCGTTTTTCTGAGTAACCGATCGGCGGTCGTCCAGCCGTGAACGGCGTCTTTGCTCATAAGAGTACGGGTCTAGCGCCCTGAGAGTGGAGGAGTTGTCCGCTGTGTTTTCTTTCCTCACGGCCATTGTTTTGGCCTGCGGGGTGCTAGTCACTGGCGTTCCTGACCAGGCGCAACCTTTTTGAGCGATTCCCCAGGCCTCGGCGGCAGCCTGTAGTGAACCTCGGCGAGTAAATCCGCCTGAACTATCTGCGCTTTTTGTGCGAGGGTTGAGGTTGAAAAAACTCCGGCCCCGCAAGTACGGTCTGAAATGCAAGTGGCATTGCCTGCACATGCACGCTGCCTTGTCCACGTCAGGTGCCTCTGGGTCAGCCCGTTAGTGTAGCTCCTGCATCGCCCACACGTACTCCAGGAGTCTCTCCTGGGGGTGCTGTGTGCAAAGAGCGAGCTCGTCCCTCATACAGGTGTCAGGAACCCCGCGCGGAAGTGGTCCTTAAAATCTGCCATCGCTTCAAAAGCCGGTTGGCAGCACCTCCAACGTGGACCGCTTCTTACTAGTGCCACAAGCAGGACTTGCCTGAGCACGCCATCATCTAATGTGCCTACCACAGTTTGGTATGAATCCAGTTGCTGCAGATATTCGTGAACTCCATAAGCGGAATGGGAGGGAACCTCGATATTCAAACGCGACTTCAAGACTGGCACTATTGGGCCTGCGGCGGGATCCGCCGGTACCGAACCAAGCATTCAGCTAATCTCCGGGAACATCACGGCCATCTGCCTCATCATTGTGTCAGGATCAGCGGGCTGCAACTGCTTTGCAACCTCCTGTGCAACGGTGTCCATTGCTGCATCTCCCCCCAAGCCCTGCGGCCCCCTCCTTCTGTCCCGTCGCACTCCTTGTGGTTTGAGCCATTCCAAGCTAACTACAGAACAATAGACTGGCTCGACCACGCCAAGGGTACACGGTACACGCATAGATACCAAGCACTCCATGCTAAATGTATGCACAACGCAGCAAACAAACCCCACACAGAAATCTACAACGGAAGCAAAACAACATCTAGACAATGAATGACAAGAAAAAGCTGCAGTACAGACACAGCAAAATACACAAGCGACTAAGGTCCCTTAAAGCACTAAATACACTTGGAATGTAAACACTTCAGCCGTTAAACAAACAGAAAAGGATCGCAAAAACACTGACGTCAAATACAAAGCCTGCCTTTGTATGGCTGAATTCCCCGGGTATCCTACTGCCAAAATGGCCGTTCCTTCCCGAAACAAAGGAATGGTGTTTCAGTTTGCAGTGGGCCCCTCCTCAGCAGCGGCAGAGAGCAAATGCTCACAGGTGGGCTTGAAATTAGCCCCACGTTTGGGCGCCACTTCTGGACGCACTCTCTATTGCATGCCAAGGAATGAGGCACACTGCGGCTGTGTGAAAGAACTCTTTACGCACATCGTCCAACTTCGTTGTCGCCTGTGCAAGCACGCACACACACCAAAACCCTTTCGAGTCCAAAGTCCAAGTGTACCCCACGCGTGCCCCCGTACTGCATCAGCGCCCCCAGTGTCATCCCTCAGGCGGCGACTTCCCTTTGTCCTGTGGCTGGTGGCTGCCCGGCAGGCGAAGAGGGCGAGGGGAGAGAGCTCGCAGCGAGGGGCACCGAGGCGTTCCCCACAAGGGGCTGTACTGTTGTCGCCTGCTGCTCCGCGTGTTGCTGTGCTTGGATAGTCAAATGAAAAAGAAACATCCCCCTCGCGAGGGGCACGATCAAATGCAGAGCATTTCTCTGGGGGGGCGCGCCTGCAAGTCGTATGGATTACGTATTGGTTGTTGTTGTTGTAATTGTTGTCTTCCAGCGTAGACATTGTCGATGAAGTCGATGGTGAAACGTGCCGTGAACCCCCTGCCGCGGCTATGACGCAACGTGGTGCGGCTATGACGCAACACAATCCACTTTAATCCAATCCAAGCCAATCCAATCGAATCCAATCCAATGCCCCTCACGAGAGAGTGTTATAGCGCCGAAATCGCCACCATGCGAACGCGTGATGCTGACGTCGCGATCACACCACAGATTGTTAGCGACCGCAGCGCGCTGCGAACGACATATGTGGTTTAAGCGCGAACCGACCGCGGCGAGAGAGGGTGTTGCGCACGTCCCACCTGTTGTGCGCCCGAACCGAACGCGGCGAGAGAGGGGCGTTGCGAGCGGAGAGAAGGCGAGGAGGACGCGGGGGAGAGGGCGAACCTCTGGCCGACGGTTGAATGAGTCATGGATATAAGGCACGTTCGTAACCTTCCGTTCTGTGTCGGCTTTGTGGCTCAGTTGGTAGAGTACCGTGCACCTTGCGTTCCGCCCGCAGAGTCGTAGGATCGAAACCTGGCGCCGGCAAGTATTTATATAGTGTAGGGGGAGCGATGCGGACGCGGACTACGGACGCCAACGCGGGTGACATCGTGAGTTACTAAAATGCTCTGCATTTAATACAACGTTGACCTGATGTGCGCCGTGAGCATACTTGCTGACGCCTGCAAGGTGGTGTCGGCAGACACAATGGGTTTCTGGCACGCCGGATTTACATCGGCAATGAGCCCAACTGCAACGGAAGAGCTGGAACTGCCACTCAGCGCAACGGACTCAAATGCAGACATCATTAATGGCTGCGGTGTACTGATCCCGGAAACAGTCACGTTTGGAGACTTCGCGGGCCTCGACAGTGCGGTGTCGTCGTGTGCCAAATTGGCCGATGATGACATAATAGAGCAGGTTTTGCAACCACTAAACAGCAACTCTGACTCGGATGACGATGCGCCGTGTGCTCTGGAGCCGTCACATGCGGACCTGACTCTAGTCTTCGTGGTTCTTTCACCGGCATACAGCGATCATGCCACACTGGCAGAGATCCAGGTGGACTTGGTTACACGCAAACGGAAGTGCGTGCAAAAACGCATTGACAACTTCTCTCATTCCCAGGAGCCCTAAGGCATAAATAAAGTTATTTTTTTCCGTGCGTCCGTTTCTTCGGACATTCGATAGTTCGGACTTATTTACCTTCCCCGCAAAGTTCGAGTTATTGGTCGTCGACTGTAATTGTATTGACGTTTTCTTTGAGCACCTTGATGTGTGAAGCCCACGAATGTTGCAGGTCTAGTGTATCGCCCAGTAAGCGATGGCCTTTTAGACTTTTGAATTGGTTGACCACCGATGAAGGGGCTGAAAGTTTTTAGGTGCTTTCTCGTGAAAGGCAACGCAGCCGTTTTCACACATGATACTGCCATCCCGCACTCTTTTAGAAAGTTCTGTATGCTCGTTAAACCTTCTTGTAAGATGGATTGGGGGAAAAGAGCTTTAGGACCCGACGCCCATTTGCAGACATCGTCGGCATAAATAGAATACTGCAAACCTGGTGGCAATCGGCAGTGTAAGTTCACCGTGACACAGTTAAATAGGAAAGGACTGAGAACACTACCCTGTGTAGCCCGATCTGTCCTCCCTTTGTGCCTGCACAACGAAATCTGTAGTGGGGGTGGGTGCTATTGTGAACACCCTTGTCTCCTTCCTCTTCCTCCTCCCCCTGTGAGCAGCAGTCATCGGTGCACCTTCACAGCAAGGGCGGCATCCTGGCCAAGGCGTGCGACTACATCCAGGAGCTGCGGGCGAGCGCGGCCCGGCTGCCCGAGCTGCTCAAGGAGAACGAGCGGCTGGCCCTGGAGCTGGAGCTGCAGCGGCAGCAGAGCGACCAGCTGCGCGCCACCAACCAGCTGCTCAAGGCGCACCTGCAGCAGAACGGCATCACCGTCCAGGAGGTGGTCGAGCACACCTCCTAACCCCCAGGTGGGTGGGTGGGGGGCTGCAGTGGAGTCGCCTCCATTCCAACAACAAAGAGCCAACGGCCAAACGTCGCTGTTGAATGCACGGCGAGTTGAGAAAAGTTGGCGGTACAGTAGCACCAAGGCATGCCAAACCATGACAACTCGAATGGGCAGAGTAACACGTTCACTGCTGCAAATTATTTTGGAGTACAGTATCATAAAGTCGCTGAATGTCTAACCTGCGTAGACAGCGTGTGATAGATGTTTCAGAGAATGATCCGCAAGCAAGTAGCCGCTTACCACCAAATTGACCCCGACCAATTACAGTCGAGCCCACTTATAACGATACTGTTTATAACAATATATCGTATATAAAGATGGAACAGCTACGGCACCTTCCACTTTTTGTATGCGTTCTATGCTAAAATAAACCGCTTATTACAATGCTCCAGTGCTGCGATATCGGATATAACGATTGAATCCAGTTACAGCGTGCACCAAAAATGCGACCTGCCCACCGGCTCTCTGTGCCGAGAGCACGCGCCGTGCCCCTTTCACACGAACTGTTGGTGTCTAGGGCTTACCATCCTGCTACATCTACCGTATCTACTCGTATCTAATGTGCACCCGTTTTTCGCAGCCCAAGAAGAAAAAACCGCTATGTCCTCAGTTGTAATGTGCACTAGACTTTCATTATTTAATAAAAAAATTCAACTTTTTCTGACTCCGATCAAGCAATGTTTATTCCAAAGGTGGCATGAAGTGAAATGTGCCAGTTATTGCCGGCAAGACAGTCACCACGACGACAGTCCAGGGCAGCGCTGCTGCTGCGTGCACTCCGCCAGGGGGTCTTCTATTTGGGGATGCCGCTCCCTCTTTGGTCCACTGAACCCTTTCCGTGTCACCTTGGTTGCGGAAATTTTCTCTTTCTGTTTGCACCAGTCCCACACACAAGTGTCCGGAACACTGAATGCGCATGACGCAGCCTGATTTTCATCGCTTTCTGCGCACAAGATTACTTTCTTCTTAAACGCAGCATCGTGGTGAACCCTTGTGTCTTCGCAGTGGGGAATTCCATGGCGGAAAGAACAGAGGAACGAAAAAAAAAAAAAAAAAAAAGACTACACAGACAACAAAGGCAAACATGTGCCGACTACGAAGCGCTGGCTATGCGTTCAGTAGTCAAGCAGCCATCTTGAAATGTCAGTGGCAATACGGCGCCGCAGTTTTAAGTCGTACTCGATTCTAATGTGCATGCGATTTTGGGACCTATTTTTTCAGAACAAAGGTGCGTGTTAGATTCGAGTAAATATGTACTCTTTATGAAGTGTCTGCCCCCTTCCGATCCTTGAATGGCTTGTTGAACGCCACGTCGAGAGGCTGAAGAACAGGAGTCAGACCGCCTGGGATGATCGCGTTGGCCACCGCTCTCTTCATGAGTTCCGTGATGTGCCCACGAACTGAGACAAGTACAAACATGCTTTTCGGCTTTAGGAGACCGCCTGGGCACTGGAGATGGATGAGGCAGAACCATTCTAGCCGAGTCAAAATATGTTCATTACGATTATGACATGCAGTCATGCAAGTGGAAGAAAGAAAAAAGGGGATGCCTGCAGGTTTTTATTTATCGTTGCAGCCATTGGGAAATAGTAAGAAATAGGTGCACGCACAAAATTACTCATCGTTGCTGCTCACGTATTTGTTGCTCTTGGGAAAACCCGTGTTGTCGTCCGTGCCGCTAAGGTTGTCGGATATACAGCTCTTCAGGAACGCCCATGATGCTGATCCATCATGCGTCTTAGCGGGCTGATGTTGCTGACGCGTCCCGACTGCATCAGTTGATGCTTGTTATTTTCATGCCACTGCTCGTGTTCCCTTCGCTTTGAAGTCTTTGACCAGATTGGTGATTGTTTATACGGACGTGCAAAGACTGGAGCTGCGTTGTCATGACTTTAGAAATAATAACGAGGTTGTCAAAGTGAAAATTTCGAAATCGGGAATATTGAAATTTTATTTCTACCCGTATGAATATGAGTAGTTATAAAAGTGACCGACAGTGCGGTATTTTAAAGGTTTCGCCTGTAGGCCCTAGTGAGCATTTCTTTGACGCCACTGAAGTAAAAGTATTCAAATTGTCCTTCTACCTGTAGAAATAGTTCTAAAAGCACCTTGCAGTGGTGTATTCTAAAGGTTTGGACCTATTGGCCCTAGCGAGCACTTTCTTGATTACACTAAAGGGAACGAAAATTTTGAAATCGTGAATATTTAAATTACCTTTTTACC
Organism: Haemaphysalis longicornis; assembly: GCF_048455015.1. NCBI lineage: Eukaryota > Metazoa > Arthropoda > Arachnida > Ixodida > Ixodidae > Haemaphysalis > Haemaphysalis longicornis. Next base: position 22,607,766 of record NW_027526361.1, read on the forward strand.
CATATGAATAGTTATAAGTTATAACAAAGTCTGAAAGTGATGTTTTCGAAAGGTTTGGCCCTATTAGCCCTAACAAACACTTCCTTTTTTGCTGAATTTTGACCCTAGTGGCTTTAGTGAACACATTCTTCACACTGCTGAAATGAAAACATTGATATAGGTAGTAGTTCCCTCCTGATCCAACCACCAAATAGTACATCTTTTTTTAATTTTGTTTTTTACCTGGTAAACTATAAAATTATTAGTTTTCTAATTTTGGCTCTCTCTCTCTCTCTCTCTCTCATTTTTTTTTTAGAGGCCACTTTTTTCAGAGCCAAGCAGAGTGATATGTTATCAAGAACAATTTTAAGTGCAGAGACTTTAGGCGCTCGCTCGCCTTGTCGTTGTAGCTCACTCACTGGACCCAAGTAAAGCAACAGGGCATTCTGTCGTAGCCACTGTTGTAGCAGCATAACCCAGAGGCTTCGAAAGCCAAGCGGGTTATATAGCCATCAGCGTTCAAAACTCATGAACCGCTGGCGCTTGTCATATATCTCCTCGTTGTTTAACACAAAGGAAACTAGGTACATTTGAGGCAAAATATACGTAATTAACCGGCAGCGCCCGCGTTGATTTAGTTAAGACCGCTCATTTGGTTGGCTTTTATGATATAAGCGAAAAAAGTGACAGTGCAATGAAGACACGTGCGGGAGGAAAAACAATCACAAAAAGAACAAAACTCCCGCTGGCGCAGTTTCAGGCAGGGGGCGCGCAAGCACTGTGAAGGCGGGAAATTTGACTTTCGTTGGGTGGTAGCAGTGAGCAGATGACAGCGCTACAGCCCATTATGGCAAATCACTGCTCTGCACTGCAATCTCAGCAGTGGTGGCCACACCACGGACTGCCAAAGAACGATTGCCCTACCTTGCCTGGCCTTGTTCCCCCTTTGATTGTGTTTTTCTTCTTTTTTTCTTTTTCAGCGAGTCGAAGGAGAAAATGTGAAGCACCCAAGTGATACACTGTGACCCAGCTGGAGTGGAAAGCAGCTTGATGCACCAGAGGACTCGACTGTCAGCATTGGAGTGGGAAACGACTTGCTACGCTAGAGAACTCGACTGTCAACGTTCTAGAACTTAGAGACCAGGTGGTTTCAGTGGTGTGGTGAAGTTTCTTCTTTTCGGAGCGAAGAGTTTGGCACTGCGTACCCTCGGAGGCCCACCAAAAGGACACAGCCGGCTTCAGGCTGTTCCGTGTGCCTCGCACGCCATCTCCCCCAGAAGACTGCACAACCAACCAGAAGGACTTCAAAAAGCGACCTCTTGCTTGTCCATTGCTGGGTGCCGCAGCTTCGGGAAGGGCCCTTTTGTCACGTTGCCTGGGAAATCATCTCTGTTGCCGGGGGAGCCCGCGAGAATCTTTGTTTTTTGTTCGGTGTAACCCTGCTCCCTGTTTGATGTTTGCGGCTGCGTGTACATGGAGGGTCGCCTTGATTGTGTGCAGTGCAGTGATAGATGTGTGTTCTGGCTGAATGTCAGAGTCGGTTTGCCTCTGTTGGCACTACCTGATGTCTGGATTGAGAAAAATGGCCTTTCTAATACAATTTTTTTTATTGTGCTAAGGAAGCTTGCAGTGTATCCTATTACATCACGGTCCGAGGTGTTTTGTTTGCAATTTCGGATCTGAGGATGCTGTACAGGCTGCTGTGAGGAGCTGTGTAGGCCCGGCCTTTCTATGTTCGAAAAGGGACGCAAGTGCGGGGAGATAGCTGAAAGCGTAGTACCTGTAATGTTTGGTGGCTGTCAACACCGAAAGAATGATGCTGGCATCTAGTCATTGCTCTAATATGTGTCTGCATGAGCTCTGTTGATACCCAGGGGAAGTGGGGCTGTAACTAGCCCAAGGGTCGCTTTCAAAGTCTGTTTACTCTCCACTCTGCCATTCTACTCTTGGCTCTAGCTCCCTCCCCCCTTTTCCCGCCAAGTTATTTTATGGAAGATTGGTACATGGGCACAATTCTTGACGCATGGCTCGTGCTACCTCGTAGTCTGGATGAACGTAACTAGGGAGCAGTACTTCAAGAAGGTTGTCAAAGAAACTTTTGGAGGCTTGAGACCCACCGGCTTGGCCAATGAGAGCATCAGGTTGTCCATCGTGAGCAAGTTTGTTCAGAGCACTCTTCAAAGCAAGTTTGTTCAGTGCACCACACTACCAAGGGGGCTTATTGGGAGGTGGTGGTGGTGCTTTGTGTGAAGGTTGTCTGTGTTGTCAGTGGTTTTCGTGCCAGTGTATTAGCCATTGACAGGCTGCGTCTTAAGCGCACACTATACCTGGCTAGCGTAATTACAAGGAGTGACTGCTTTGTTGAACTGTACGTTAGTCTGAACTTTTTGATGCCAGGCGGTTTGGTGCAGTCTTGTGAGCATCACTGGCGTCGTTGGAACCAAGAGCTTCATTGCCAGTCTTACCATGAAAGGCGAGTTTTTCTTTAGCAAGCACAATGAAATAACTTAGAAAGCACCTGTTTTTGTACGTCAATGTCAAGGAGGTGAAACGCTTGAGAAGCACATTCTTACATGTTTTCTTGAAACATGTCTGAGCATTTTTTATTATTCCTTGTTGTCCGCACCATAGATCTATCATCTACTTGTGCAGGAAATGAGAGAGAGAGAGAGAGAGAGAGAGTGAGAACCTTGGCTGGTGTCAGAATCGGCTGTGACGTTTTAATAGCTAGCTTTGTTTCTGGCCTCTGGCGGGTATAAGGTTTTTGTACTCTGTTTACTCTGCGTTGTAGCAGTATAATGCTTATGAGCCATGTTTTGTTTATTCTTGTGCCAGTGCAACATGTTTGTTTTCAGAAAAAAAAAACAAGGATTTCAATAAATGAAAGATGATGTCAAAACGGAGCTGGACCCATTGAGCTGGACTTGTTAGGTGTGGACTGGGCAGACCTTATAGCAGGAAAGCCATGGGCAAAAAAAAAAACCAAATAAGGTGGAGGGTTGTTGAGTCCTGTACTGATGTTGGGGGGGGGGGGGGGGGGTTTGAGGGTTAGAATTTGGCTAAACTTGAAGTCGTACAAAAAAAGATGCAGACAAGGTTTGAGATTGAGAGGAAGTCAACATAAAACTAAAAAAAGTAGTAACCATAAACTCTGGCGATCACTAAGTTGGTGTCCTTGCATATTGCTTTGAAAAAAGGGTTCCAAGATTTGGAAAGTGAGCTTGGATTGCTGAACACGATTGGGACATGCACACCAGAACCTAGAGGGAAGTATTCGCAGATTTGTTCAACAAAATTTGCCTGATCAAGCACCAATACTTGGTTACAATCAGGTTTGAGGATGATGAATTAGCACCTATCACCTTGGGTACAGAATTTTTTGCAAGGACTGGAATTCACAAGAGGTACGCATAGCATTAAAAATATTTTTAAAACCTGTTTGACCTCACTATTACCGGATATTACCATCATGCAGACAACAATGACATAGCCTTTTTTCTGGTCTTGAATGAATTTGCACTACTGGAAGCAACTGCTACTTAGTGGTAGCCAGAGAACGTGTCAATCAACCAGGAAGGTGAATTTTGGTGTGCTGTCTGCCTTCACTGGGGTACAACTTAATTAAGAACTGCAATGGAAGTTGCCGCTGTGCCTCATCACCACAGCCGGTTGTTACTCCGTGTGGCGCAATAGTGTGTTAGTGGAATATTTTGAACATGGCACGAGCCGTTTCCAGGATTTTTCGGACTTAATATGCTTATAAATTACTGCAGCGACGACAAATCAACAGGCAGACGATATCGCGCATTCATAGTGATCTCCTTTCAAAACGCACACGCCCATTGACATATGGGTTCGTCGCTTGGGCGGATTGATGCCGTACATGAGTAATTGCCGGTCTCAACTCGTTCTCGAGTATAGCTGCTGAGCCATTATCACCATAATCCTTTCTTGCAATCTGACACAAATTGTACAATATATATTGTAATACAAAATCAGCCCAGTTCAATCCTTGACCTTGTCTGCTCCATTGCGGCCCCGTACGCCACCATAAAGTGATTTAAGTTTAGGGAAACTTCAAAGGGCCATGAATACAACATGTAACTTTGTTTTATTTAAAAGATTTGGTGTTTTCTAGTATCTTGACTGAGGCTTCCGCTACCCCCTAATGTGCCCGTTGTTTGTCGTGCGTCTTCCTTGGTGGTGCAGCGATACAATACACTCCCTGACGATCCTTGTGCCTAGTTTGCTTCTGACCATATCTGCCTGTCATATGTTAATACGGAGAGCCAAGGGCCCCATGCCGCAGGAAAAAACTAAACCCAGTTTCACCCAGTGTGAAATCTGGAACAGCGGAGCTGTGGTTCTGTTATGTCGGCTCGAACGTCAACCGTGCTCGCTGGAGAACGGCAGCGCCGTCGCCGCGCAAATTCTAGTTTGTGCAAAAAAATCGGCAGCTCTACGTCAGCAGCAGCAGGGAGAGAACCTACCCCTGCAAGACCACTGCACTGCCCCTACCCCCTGCGTGACGCACGACATTCAGCAGACGGACGAGCAGGCTCAACCTTTAAAAGCACCACTGTTAAAAACCGGTGGCATTGACCATGAGTGAATGATTCCGTAGCACCACCATGCCAAGCCCACTGAATCCCCTGGGGTCGTAGATGCTGATGGCGGGCTAGCATGAGCAGAAAGCTGTGACCGTTCGTTAGCGACGCTTATGATGAATGCGCTTCCATGTGCCGGGTGCCGACTATGAAAACGTTATCGCTCTCCACGCTTAAGGCGGACATTAAGTCCTGTATGTGTCATTTCTGAGAGTATCGTTTCGGGAAACCTTAGGTATGACTCGACAAACAGTCACGTAGGTTGCAGTGGCGCTTATGCCAGTTGGGCGTTGTTGTGCCAGACAAGCTGAACACACTGGACGTATAGTGTACTAGAATTCTAGTACACTATAGTCGAAGGCTGTATTAGTGTCAGCCGGCGTAGTGCCGTGTGCAGTGCTTGTGTGTTTCCGTGTTCGTAACGTACATTGTTGACCCCACCATTCTTACTCCTATAAAAATAATCTGTACTAAATTTAAAACACAAATACGTAGCTGGTTCTACAAACTTGTAATCCATGATCAATTTGCGTTTGAAATTTTGTTGCCCTCGGGCAATCGCAACAAGCGACTTGTAATGTGTCAGAAGTTCAGTGCGGGAAAGTATATCTGGTGAGTCGCATGCCTATCCTCTGGTTTCCACGTAACAGTACAGCGTAAATTAGTGAAGCTTGTGGTAAATATTTTGTACGTGTTATTCTAACGAGCAAATTTTCGAATGAACCAAACTTGTATTTTGTCTTCATGGCCCCTTTCAACGGGGAAAAAAAATGCCCGCATATATCTGCTTGCTTCACAGCAAAGGTTGGGCGCGGTCCCAAGGAGGCCAGCGTTATCTCGTGCGACTTCGCCGGGCGCCCCCACGACGACTTGCTTTCCGGGCGATGTGGGCGCGATACACGGAGACCATTGTCTGGTGCAAAATAACGCCCAGCGGCACACCAGGCCAGAAAGAAGAAGCAGCAGCCCCCTCAAAACCTGGGGGAAGAGCAAGAGAAGGCTTCGCTTTAATACTGCAGCGTCTGCACTTTTTTAAAGCAACGCTTTACTACTTTCGTCCAGCGGTTTCGTGGAAGATGCGCAAGGTCACCTTTTGACTGGAGACAACCCCGGTGACACACCCCTCGAAGCGCATCAAATGATTCGCCGGACCCGCTGCCACCAGCGGTCGCCACCGCCGCTGCGGCCGAGGCAGCCGACCACCCCCGCAGCCTCCCATGCATGCGGCGCTGGGTCGTTTCGGGCAACGAGTCGTCTCGCGCCCGGCGGAAAGGAACGGTGCGTTCGCCCGGCCTCCTCTTAGCGTTGCACGGAACCGAACGGCTTTGAGACGGGGTCGGCAATACAGCTAAATCAAAGGTTTATTTAGTGACACAAGTTTAACCAAGCGAATAAAGCAAGACTCAAGAGTAAGCTAATCTTTCGCTTTGCATATCCAAGGTTAGCTGAGCTAAGCCGTAGCCATTTTTTGATCGTCGTTCGGAGCATGAGAGGCGCAGCGAAGCGGTGTTGAAGTGCGAAGGAGAACGACGGGGGAAAGGACGGGAGTCGCTGATGAGGTCTGCGGCGTTAGCAGGGGCCAACGGGTATCGTGGAGATGACGAGCAGACAAAGCGAATGTCCCGTACCTATAGTTCATCTCACAAGCTAGCTGCAGCACTGTGGAGGCTACATTGTTATCAATGGTGCGCTCACTGAGGGCGCCTAATCCGCCGTGAAGGGGGTCCTGAAAGGACACTCCCTTCTCCCCTCTCGGCAAGTGGCACCGCACGGCAAGTGGCACCTCCACGTTGCAGCAGTCGAGCCGCGTGCGTAGCAGCGGGGATTCCTGCTGATGCTGATTCCAGGTGCAAAGAAATTCGCGGTCCACAAAGTCCCAACGGCACTTGATGCGACTTCAAACAGAGAGGGTGGGTTCCAACCACCTGGCATTCGCGTGCGATTGTCGGTAGCTACGGTCCTGCATGTGATCGCACCGCTAAAACGTCGACAAGATCGAGAAATGTGTCTTCGGATACGACAGTAACATCAAACAAAGTACGGTTACCTGTAGGACGAACTGCTGGTGGATGCAGAGTAATGGGCCTCTCCCTGTATGTAAACACCGTGACGTCACGAAGCGCACGTGCGCGACGGGTGGCGCCTGCTGGCGGCCGCGAAGTGCGGTGGCGGTTGGCAGAACGCGCCTGCGCCGACGGCCCGGCCTGGCCGCGCGGCGCCCGAAAGGAACGATGTGCCGTTGGTTCGGGCCGTCACTGGCCGCCTACATTGCAGGTGGTGGTCTAGCTATCCTAGCTGCGGCCGTCGCACCTCCATGTCGCTTTCCGCATCTACAACCTCCGAAAAACTTTCCTTTACCGTAAGGTCAACTGAAGGGCGACGCTTTCGGATAATCAGTGCGCGACAGAACAGCCTAAACGAGTCATTCTGAAGGTTGGTGCTGTTGTGACGCATTCCAAGGATGTTTTTTTTTTTTTTAAGAATCTTTGTGTTCTTACACATACCAAGGAAAGCTCACTTACTGTTGCTTTCGAGGTCCGCTTAAGCTAAGCGCGGTGCCTCAGGCAGCGTATACGCTACCTGTTCTTGGTCCCTTTGCGTCACCCGGAGGCAGTACCATACACACGATTTCATGTCGAGGGGAAAAAGGAAAGGTAAAGCATGAAAGAATTAAAAAGCATAATGAGCAGCAAAACAAAAATATGAAGAGCAGAAGCCAAAAATTATTCCAATAAAAATATCGCGATGATGTCATTCTCTACTGATTGACCGATTGTTTTGTTACCTTTTTCCACAGTGAAATCGCGAAATGGTTCATCGTCATTGTGAGAGTAACATAGCAGCCACATATGGTTAGTGCGTATAGTTTGCGACAGCGCACTGAAATAATTTTCGGTAGTCATTATTTCATGATAGTTAAAGTTAGTGTCCTTGTACGCCCGCTGCATACGCCAGCGTCGGGAGGCCGCAACAAAAGAATACATTCACTGAGTTTGTTCGCTTAGGGCAAACGCATTTTTCGAGTTTTTTCGAGTCGCGTGAGCGGCCCATCTCGCGCCGAAGGCACGATGCTACATGTGAGCACGGCAAGCATCTCTGTTTTGCCGCATCCTCAAGGCAGAATATAATTGATCAAGGTAAAAATTTATTTCACTTACAAGCAATGAATTTCATTCGTCTTGAACAGATCCCCCCATAAGACCACACTTGTCGTTGTCGATCTGGCGGCAGGCGGCTATCGCGAATCCCTCGTCGAAACATTTATTTCGCGTCGCCAAGAAGGTTAGGCATTCACTGTGTTTTTAATACACTACTCTACCTCCTCAAAACATGAGATTATTTCGCAGCAAGAAAATTTCCCTCTGCCCCCACCCCCGGCACTATTTCACTTGACCAAATTTCTGCTGGTGCTGCATGATAGCAGATGGTTGGTAAGCAGCATCATTTCATGGCACGAATCAGCGCGGACTGCCAATGTAGCCGGTATGAATGCGCTTTGGAGAACAGCAGAATTTCGAGAATGGGAAATCTTGCTATGAGTAAGAGCAGACCATGTCGCTGCTTTGGCTGCCAGCCTCTTCGGCACATTGCGCGCATCCACAATACACGCCGAATTTACCTCTTTGGTGACTCCGAAAAGTCTGATGCCGCTGATTCTGCTCGCAAGATTTGCGTAGCCAAGAGCACAGCAGCCCACCGGCATCAGAAAAGCGAACACATAAACAAAAACTCCACTTTTGCGCGCGTCTAATGCAGCCTCACTGCATACGCCCCGCGCGCCGGTCCGAATGTTTTGCCAACCACCCTCCCGGCCACACCCAGCACGTGCGCTTTCCGTGATGTCACGGCCTCCGCGTGACGTACCCCAGGAGAGGTCCATTGAACGGAAAAACAGTACACAGACAGAACTAAGACTAGGAGCGTCCAATGAACTTATCGCGGATGATGCTACGGATCGAAGTACATGTCTGTGGAGGCTACATTGTTGTCAACAGTCTGCCCACTGAGCACGCCTAGCTCACCGTAAGGAGGGCCTCGAAAGGTCATTTCCTTCTCCCCTCCCTCAGGTGGAACTGCAAGGCCCCGTAGCCTTTGTTAGCTTTCCTGATGATGATGATGATGATGGTGGTGGTGGTGGTGGTGGTGGTGGTGGTGATTAGTGGCTCTCCTTTGGATCGGGACGTCGGTCGTCAGCAACCGACTTGCCTCTTTTATTCCACTTAGTTGCCCTAATTTTAGCTAACCGAATAAATTTGCTTCACCCCAGCTCCCCCTCCCTGTTTTAAACTCCTATCGCCCCCTTCCACTTTTTTTCCGCCCCCTGCGTTACCCATGCCTTCCCTACTTCAGTACCCCATTGCAGCCTCCTCTTCGTCACCTCTATGGCCCTGAAGTTGAGGCTGCCCGCCACCCCGAATCCCACAACCTCCGCCAACGTCGACCCCCCCCTTGCGGCGGTCGTATCCACGACCGGCTATATTTAGCCGGTCGTGGTCGTATCGCTTTGCAGTCCCTGATATATGATGTATGGCTTCCCGATTTATGCCGCATGTTTCGTCCTGCTGCCTGTGTATGCCCGAGTTCTTTGAAGAGCCCGTGCTTCAAAAAGCACTGCGCACTGCCTCTCGTATTGCCATAGAAAGCTTTCTTCCTGATTTCTAGTTTCTCTGTCCTATAATCTCACTTCGTGGTCTCTGCTGCCTTTCAGGGGTGAGACAGCTGCGCATATTGCGCCTTTCTGATACAATTCCATTTTCCTGCGCCAAGCTGCTCCAAAAGCACGAAAATGGCGAAAATTGCGCCAAACTGCTCCAGAAGAGCCTCAACGGCACGTATTTTGATGCTCATGTCAGTTTCGGCGGGGACAAAAGCCTCCCGCATCCTGCGGTCACCGCTTTTATCGTCGGTCAATCGCAAACACAGAAATGGCACAAATAGAAAGACTGAAACGAAGCAAGCGATAGCTTCTAAAACTCGATTCGCTTTCCGTCCGGGTTCGCAGAAACGGCCTTGTCGATTAGGCATCGCTGTGGCAACAAACATGGCCGCCGCCTGATCTGGCTGCTACCAACGCGCTCAGTGCGTATCGCCGATATTTTCCCTGGTTTATTTTACGCTATCAGCTGAGTTTCAGTCTATCCATTCTATCTGTTGTGGCTCTGAACAGTGACGTTAACTCAAGGATACGGTTTGAGATTGGTGCCAGATTACGGGAAGTTGGGCGGCTCTAAAAAAAGTTCATTGAAATGTGGGGCCTACGACTGCGGCGTGGTTTGTCCTTGAGGGCGAAACGCGGTGCGCGCGTCTATAATCGGGTTCGTGAAGTGAATTTTTTGGCTTGTTGTGCTGTTGTAAAATGTTGAGGTGTTGCTGTGCTTCGAAGCGCGATCGCGAGCCTCGGGGATGGAACGGTCGACACGAAAGTTGCGGGCTGTGCTGCGGCGCCGCGACCTGTTCAGGCAGCGCCCAATAGCTGCAGGACTACACTACACGGTTGCCATAGAACGCGACTATAACACTTGATGTATGCAAAGTGAAATTTAATACCAAAATCTAGGTGGCTAAACATGAACGCTACTCAAATGACCAGAGGGTGAACCTGCGCCCCGGGGACTGAAACGGGTAGGCTGGTTGGGCTATGCGACCGTTAGCTCGAAGCTGCTCAACTGTTGCCGTGACTACAGTCGTTCGTACAACACAGCCCGGGATTACAAAAACAATAATTTTAGCATTAAAACAGCAAAAAAAAACGCCACAATTGCGGAGCCCTTAAATTTGATAAGAGTTTTAGCAGTCCGTCTGTTCCGTCGTGTATACGTAGTTAACGTGCTCACCGGGACTCGTCTGGGCACTTGGGCATTCGTAGCCGTAGGGGGATTAGTTGCCCGCGCCTCCTCGCCCTTCCGCGCGCGCAGGCGCAGACCGGTCCCGTCAACCCGGTAACAAAGTATCCAACAGAACAGACGGACTGCTAAAACTCTCTAATGTTAACGGCAGTTTTGTTGTCAGTGTTGCGTGCAGGCGCAACACAATATCACCAGTTAGGAAAAAGGTAGTGCAGTTAGTACTTTGTGATACTCTTAAAAATTCTTTCAGGTAAGGCTGTTTAAGTGTTCTGTGTATTCAAAACTGATTGAAATGTGCACTTGACCTTGCAAATTACTGAAATAATGATTTTTTAAGCTCACAAGACGATGTATTAAATGTCCCTAACTGCTCCAAATCAAGATTCTTCTGCTCCAAAATCGAAATTTTGCTGCTCCGAAAACTGCTCCCAAATCTGTTTGGGCTGTCTCACCCCTGGCCTTTACCTGCTTGTTAAGTGTTGTGTATGCCCCACTTCTCCCTACCACCTTTCCGAACCGCTTGGTCAGCTGTCTGCTCCCCCGTCTCCACCGCGTGTCCATGCCCCTCATATACAGGCACTTAAACACTCTCGCGGCCTATTTTTCGTCCTCCATGTCACAAAGTCTAGATCTCCTCAAATTTTATCTTGCTTTGCGTTTCCCTGGCCTCAAGGGACGACCAGCTCATATCCCCCTGTACCGCTTCATTCGTAGCTTTGCTGTGGGCCCCTAGGGCGAATCTTCCTACTGCCCTTTGATTTACCTCCACGCCCGCTTGGGTCTCTTATTTCATGCAGATAATCGAATTTCCGAAAGTCGATCCTGGTACTATGACCCCTTTCCAGACTTCCCTTACCACCTCTAGGGGGCGTAGACAGGGGTGGACACACCGGGCCCGTGCCCCCCCCCCCCCCCCCCCGAAATATTTCGTGCCAGGCTGGGGGGCGGTTTAAGTAGCCTAAAGAACCGCCTGAAGTCGCCTGCAGGCACGGAAAGTGCAGTTTTAAGGACATTCTTGCTCATATAAAGCTGAAAACAAGGGCTACGTCAACGTCTGATCCCTGTGCCCGCTCCAGATGCTGTACATGTCAACATATACAGCCCGGCTGCATTTCGCGCCGGATTCACCGAGCAGCGCCGGCAACCTGCTGCGAGCCGATCGAGGCCGTTCCGCTGTTTCGCTGGCGGAACCGCACGGCCGGATAATGGCGGAACAGCAGAAAAAGCCTCATATAGGCATACATATGGTCTGTACTTTAGCGTGTCATTCCTTGTCTTTACACTGGTACAAATGATCGTCTCCGGACATCTTCGGAGCCACACCGGCACCGCGCGTGTTAATTGGAGACTTTAACGCGCACCATCCATCCTGGGGCGGCATTAGGACCTCAGGTAGAGACAGGCGCCTCTTCGACGCGGCTTGCCGTGAGGGCTGAACTGTAATTAATACCGGTGAGCCCACGTCTAGATGAGGCGCAGTGTCGATTACAATCGAAGTCACCATAGTGTCCCTCGGACTGTAACCAGGGAGGGGGCGGTGTTCCGGTGTCAGAACACCCCCCGACATCTATGCATGCAGAACAATGGCATATATTTTTGGGCGTCCGGCGCAGCCTCGCTTTCTTTTTATTTTTTTAATTCGCATAACAACTCCGAAATGTCTGGCTAAGCCCCTGTAGCGCTACCAAATTTCAAGTTTCATGGCGGTAATAAAATGAGAAGTCTTCTAAGCAACAGTTAAACATCGCTTGAAGTTTCGATACGAAGGTTCGATGTGTTTCGCCAGGATCACGACAGGGACGGCACCCCAGTCATCTTGGCAGCTGAGCTTGGCGCAATGAGCCTTCGACCAAAGTTCTTGCTCGCATCTCTGCTCCAGGCCCAATGTGTCGTCACTTTGATTGTTCCGCACTGCTTTCAACGCATTCTTCTGAGCAAACATCATTCGATCTATGTACATCAGCCACAAAAATGTGATTCACATTTCTTTAGCAATCTTCACAGGGATGACTTGTGACATTCTGAAATGTAATCGAGCACAGATTTCTTATTTCGCAGGTGACTTGACTAAGCAGTTATATCTGGGCACAGTAAGCCGACATTGGTCCACCTGCCAATTGTCTAAAGGATTGTGGTTAAAATGTTCTGAATCGAAGATGTTCCATACGGGTGACCATAAAACAACATGATAAATTAAATAGTTGAGATAGGATGCCCCAAATCGTGGTAATGTATGGTAACAGTTAAGAATGGTGGTCGCTTGAGAGAGGCAATCAAAGATCAGACTTCACAGTTTTCGTGCGCCGCACTTTGGCGGCCGCTATTGTGGTTTGACATCGGCGTCGGAGTCGTGACCGAGCAAACGAAGACCGAAAGAAAACAGCGGAAGAACGTGGGGCTAAAGTGAGAGGGGGAGGGCAGTGAGACATGATTAGCGGTGGCGACGCGCCGCGAGATGACGCCATAGCAGCGCGTGCCTTCGTGGACTCGACGATGATGTACGTTGACTTCCTGAGACGCAGTTCGCGCCACCGACGCAGAGGCTTACTATCGCTGCCGTCGAGGGAACCCACGAGTGAGTGCTGTCTCAACGCACTCACTCAACGCAGTACAACGAGCGAGGCAACCGGTGGACGTTCTTAGCGTCCTCCTCGTTGCGTGGCTCATCCGAACCACATGACATTTGCGCGGGAGGTTCAAACACGATTTACCGCAACATGCTCGGCGTCGGCGACGCACTGCGAGATAACGGCAGAGTAGCGCGGTCCGCCGTGCGTTCGCTGATCCCGCGATCACTTTCTGAGACGCAGCATCCATGCGCCGTGACCGTAAAGACTGCCGTTCGCTCTGCGCACAAATTTCGCATTTCAACCACCCTTTTACAACATAATAATTCATATTAACTGCTAATCAAGGTTTGAAAAGTCGAGGAAGAATACAGCCACTCAAAAAAAAGAAAAGAAAATGGAAGGGGGAAGGCTCAACAGCTGGATAGTGTGCTTTGCTGTTAGGTTATGAGCACCGCTGCTAATTTGTGTGGCGTAACTATTTTGCCTACGTCTTTAACGAGCAGTCCACGCGCTTGTAATTCACGCCCTGCTAACTGCTCGCATATGTGAGCTGGTGGATTACTGTTTTATTGCTCCGAAAATAAATATTAAAAATGCTGTTACCAACAAATATCAGCCATCCCTACATAGAAAAGCTGCTAGAAGAGCGGGCATCGAAAACGCAGGAACCCTCGAAGCCCTTCTCCGGGCTCTCATATCACCATCGAGGCCGTTTCGGTTAACAGATACACAAATGCGCGGTAACACCTCGCCGCCTCTATCTGCATGGGGGGGCCATTTCGTCGCCACCACTCGCTCATTTTCTCCCCTTTCCCTCTAATCTTTCGTCATTTTGGTTTTTCGTTCCCCGGGCACATCTCTTCCGCACGTCTGCCGTCGGTGTCGGGGGCAGAGGAAGCGATGGGATTCGGACGGGGGAGGCGGGAGGGTGGACGTCGAAATTATCAATTGCGTGGGAAGGCGCTCCACTTTATCTTTCCCTGGGCCGCAGTAATGACGACTGCCACTACTGCTGCCGCCACCGGGCGTGCGGGGGAAGCGATGGCCCACGGCCGCGTTCATGTCGCTCCCTCTCCGCACATCAGATGGATGAACAAAAAAGCAGAGCAGAGCGAGAGGAAAGGAGAAAGCGATCGCGGGAGCCACCCGGTCCTTCGGCGTGTCCCATTTCTTTGGGGGGCCGCCACGAGAGAAGAAGTAATCACGAGGAAATGAGCCATCCCCTGGTCAAATGCAATTCTGAGGCTGCATGCTTCCTCGGGAGATAAGCATGCGCGCTGCACGCGGTCCCGCTCAGTCGAGAAACGCGAGCCTTTTCTCCCCTACCTTGCCAGCCTTTTTTATTTTTTCCCTGCTGCTTTTTGCACCATAAGTGTACTTCACCTTTTTTTCCTTCTTTTCTACGTACTCAGTTAAAGCTGCGTATGCAGTTCGCCAAGTACGCCGGTGTCAGTATACCCCTTCACGTGTTCGTTTTCTGCGCACTGGGACTATTGTTTTTCGTTGCGCCTACCGCAACGGAGATACGTCGGGCGGACGTCATTTGCTTCGCAGCAGCGGACGCTTGTTGGCGCGGCCGCTCTTAGCGCGGTTACCTCTATCTTTGACTGTCGTTCTGACCTTCCGTTCGGCAGCAATTCTGCGCTGTTTCTCTTGCACACAGGCCCCGTATTCCTGGCCTTACCGCTTTTGTTGATACGATAAACAAGGAGATGGCGTGTACGTGGGCGTGCATACAAACAACAGACATAGTGGCAGTACTTCCTTTCCGTCTTCACCCCCTTAAGTAGCCGTGTGGTCTTGTCCCCAGCGCTCAGGCTGTACGCCGTCCGTGCCAGATAACGCAGGCTATTTGCCCTCGTGATAGCGCCACAACCGTTGAAGGAAACAGGAACGCTACTACTCGTGGCGTCTATGAACTCCGCGTAATGGTCTCCGTCTTTTTGTTAGTGTCGTTTCCAATAAAAGCGAGAAAATGTATGTGGTTTTGAGCACAGTATACTGTGTGTTCGATGCGAAGGCAGAGCGGTTCTAAATTTTCCCCCAGAATTCACTGCACTGGTGCAATTAATTCGTGAAGTCTTCGTTTTTGGACCACCATATCCCTGTTTTTTTTTCTTCCATTGTGCTGTTGTCATTTTAATGCTAGCAGTTTTGCTTTGCCCCGTACCCTTTTTGTCGCATTTTTTATATAGTTCCCTCCTGATCCAACCACCAAATAGTACATGAGAGAAAAAAAAAAAAAACTGTGGTTGATTTGTCTGTCATAGGAATCGGTGAAACACGAAAGTGAAATGTGCAGCGAAATCTGAAGCTGAGCATGATTTACGGGCCGGCAGCTGTCTTGTGGGTGTACTTGGCGAGGGACGTCCTGCTGGCGGGTCGCTTCGGCAAAGATGTACTGGCGTCATTTCCGTGACGGATATGATGTCAGCAAAATCTTGGTGTATACCGGCATAAAACACTTTCATGTTAAAATATAAAACCCAAAAACGAACAACCCTAAGTATAACGTACTCTTTAGTACTAAAGGTTGCTTCCCCGCAAGCAGACCCTGTGTGCAGGGGTGCACCCTTTACAGGCCGCTTGCTCCGTTGTACTGGCGTCACTTCCTTGACGGATATGACGTCAGTGAAATATTTGTGTGTTCGAAAATAAAACACTTTCGTGTTAAAAAATTAAGCATTTACCATTCACTGCGGAGTACATCGGATGCATGGAATGCGAAAATGAGTACTTCGACTGAGAAAGCGAAGAGGTGAGCATGCAGATTTCGCTTCCAACCATGCACACGCTACAACATGACTTGTGGAATCCCGCCTTACCGCCTCTCTCCCTCTTAAGCTCACTCCAACCAGTGAGCGGTTGGGGAATATGCTGGCCAGCTCAGATCCTCTCTACTTGCTTCAGCTGGCCAAGAGGACTTCCCTGACAGTGATTGCACAGAGACTTGCGGATTGAGAGAATTTTCCTGACGGCCGTGGGCCCCAAAAAATAAGTATCATGGCTACAATAAAATTTATTCCTCCTCCGATACACAGAACGTTCTTTTTCGGATAGACTCATAGCAAGTTTAAAAGAGAATACGGGGTATTAGTTTTCCGTTTACATCTAATCAGTTGAAATACAATATTCATTACACTGCCTTCCTCGTATAAAGAACATGCAGTGATCAAGAACCATAATTGAGTTTCTCTTTTTGTCTGTTGCGCAACGCGTACTAAGAGCCCGTATCAGCTTGTCATCTTGCTCAATCTGGAAAGTTTTCCGGTCTTTTTGTGTGTGTGTGTGTTTCAAAAATATTATCTCGAAGCAATTATTCCAGACAATTTTCTCTTCGCTTGAAATTCTATTCGAACCGTTAAAGCAATATTCTAACAAGCCATCCTTCAAGCAGAGACAATTATCCGGTGCGCTTTTTGTTTTTCGTTTCTTTCTGTTGAAATCACAATCGTGCCTATACAATAGCGGATCAACTCGAGGATAAAAGTGCTAGAGTTAAGCCTGCGAACAGGCGCGTTGTGTCCGTATGTTAGGAGGTGACCTGTTTATTGGAGCTCACAGCCGACCTCGAGCATTTTCGTTCTAGTGACGCCTCGATGCACATCACTTCGGCATGCTGTTTATCCGTGTGTCGGTGGCCATAGTATTTTTGCACCCACAAACTATGGTTTATATGCGGTGCATGGGGGGTGTTAATAGAAAAATTACAGCCGTTCCACTCAATGTGAAAGCTTTCGGAAGTGCAGTGATTCGCCATAATAGACTGTAGCGCCGTTATCCGCTCACGCTACCACCCACCACATTTCAAATTTCCTGTCTTCGCAGTGCTCGCGCGCCCACTGCCTGAAACTGCGCCAGCGGGAGTTCCGTTCTTTTGTGCTAGCTTTTCCTCCTGCACGTGCCGGCGTTGCACCGCCACTTTTTTTCGCTTACTATCGTAAAAAAACCAACCCAACGATCGTTCCTAACTAAATGAACGCGGGCGCTGCCGGTTAATTGCGTATATTTTGCCTCAACTGTACCTGCAGTTTTTTTTACGCTACACAACGGGTAGATGTATGGCAAGTGCCAGTGGTTCACGAGTTTCTAAAGCTTCTGACTGTATAAACCGCTTGGCTTTCGAAGCCTCTGGGTTACGACGTGACGACAGCTGCTACGACGGAACGCCGTGTGGCTCTACTTGGGTCCAGCGAGTGAGCTACGACGACAAGGCGGGCTCCTAAAGTGCTCTGCACTTAAAAAAAATACTCGGTGTCCGATTATGACTTTTCATTGCAGGTTGACGGAACGTGTGATCGTACCACACGCTCAAAGTTGGTAGCCAGTGCCGCTTTTGGAACACGGGGTAAATATATCTTCTTTTAAACCGACGCCGGTAACTTATCTCACAAGCCGTTGACTAGATGAACAACGTCTTAAGCTGCCTGCTCCACCGACACAGCCCTAACCGTTGCGCCGTCCCGCGTACCCGAGCCTGTCCGCGCTCGTGAGTAAAGCTCCGCCGCAGTACGAGTCATGTTGCGGTTGTGCACCCTTTACAGGGGTTGCCACGTGGCGCCTGCGATTTTGTTGCCAGGTGGCCACCGCACAAAAATTTACCGCGTATCTCCTTCTTTCACGGTAAATCTCGCCGATGGACTACGGTGTTGTGCTGCCAATGCCGCAGAACTTACTGAGTCCTTTTACCTTCCTATCACTCCCGTTCCTCTCATGATGAATGAAGTGGAGGTTCGCTCAAGTCAATGCAATTTTCCCCTTTTGCACTTCTCTAGTGTCATCTGTTGGGACGTTTTGTTTCTGTTGTCCTTAGAGCAGCTCAAACTGGCACCTTTCATTTTAGCGTTTGCTTTTATGTCGCCGCTCTTGGACACCGTTTTGAAGGGGCCACGCAGACAAAGTACAAGTTTGTTTGATTCGAAAGATTTCGTGTTTAAGTGCCCCCAGCGGTTGCCCGCGCAAAAAGATGCCGTATTCACTAAAAAAAATAATCAATTGAGGGTAAAATATTGATTCTCCCGCCAAATCGTGTGTTTTCGTGACGTCAGCAATGAAGTCATAGGTGCGCGTATTCAAACAAACTTCCACGGTGACATTCGGCTCTGCAGCCTTGCTTGCCGTCAGTCCTCCCAGATGACGCTATCATACTCATCCACGGACCATTGTCCGCCATTGCTTTGTTTTGAAGCAAAGCTTTAATAATTTTGTACAGTGGTTTCGCGAAGGATGCGCAAGTTAACCTTTTGACCGGAGACACACCCCCGGCGACACACCCGTCGTAGCGCATCGTGTGGATCGCCGGGCCCGCTGTCGGCGCTGCGCACAAGGCCCCATTTTCAGTGGCTCCGCGTAGCACGATCGGCGGCCGCCGGCGCCGCTACGGCCGATCAGCTAATCGGGAGCCGGCCACCCCTGCAGCCTCCCATGCATGCGGCGCTGGGTTGTCTCAGGATACGTGACTGTCTCGCGCCCGGCAAAGAGGAACGGCGCGTTTGCAGTGAATGGACGCCGCCTTCGCCTCCTTCGCCCCGGCGAACGCCGCGTTCGCCCGGCCTCCTTCTGTGAGCGTTGCACGGGATCGAACGGCTTTGAGACGTGGTCGGCAATACAGCTACATCAAAGGTTAACCAAGCGAAACCAAGACTCAACCAGACTAAGTCAAGCTTTTGCTTTGCAAATCCAAGGTTAGCTGAGCTAAGCCGCAACCATTTTTAGATGCAGAGCATCTGATCCACTCGCCTTGTCCCTCCGGCGTCGCCGTCATCGGCGTTGCCCGCCCCTCCCCCATTCTCCTCGCCGCGCCAGCTGCGCTTTCCGCCGCTCACCCCCTCTCCTCTCCGATAGCGAACACCCTCTCGCGAGGGGCATTGGATTGGATTCGATTGGATTGGCTTGGATTGGCTTGGCTTGGCTTGACTTGGCTTGGCTTGGCTTGGCTTGGCTTGGCTTGGCTTGGCTTGGCTTGGCTTGGCTTGGATTGGATTTGGATTGGATTGGATCAAAGTGGATTGTGTTGCGTCATAGCCGCGGCACGTTGCGTCATAGCCGTGGCAGACGCGCTGGGGCCGGCGCATGTGCAGTACTCTCTCTTCCGCGGTTTCCTCTCCTTCGGGCACGCTGCGCATATAACCGGCGTGCCGTTCTCCGGCGAAGCAACATCCACGCTTGGCTCAAACACCTAGAGTCCACGCCGCTTTACAGGTACGCCAACGTCGTCATCGACTGGGACTGGCTTACGCAGTCCCCTCAACGTTATGCGCGCTATAAAACGCGGTCCCTTCGCCGCTCCGCCTATGCGTCGCATCTACACAGGGGTTCCCGCGAGGGGAGGTGGGAGTTTTTTTTTTTTTTTTGCCATATTTGCACCTAGCTTGCTTCTCTTACTGTAGAAAGTAGTCGTTTCGTGAAACATGGGGTATCCTCGAAAAACAGGGTCAAACAGTACAACGTCGCTTACGCCAATCGGCCAGTGTCGTGTAAGACAACTCCAAAGCGGTGGACTGCTGTGCCACTAAAGAAAGCATAGAGCGCCCCGCCCAGTACCACCAGCAGTGCGCATTGGTACTTCTATGCTTACGTGTAGTTTCGTTTCATTGTTCACCGCACCATTCTTACTGATGTAAAATGAATATGCATAACATGGAGGCTCAAACAGCTCGTTCGGCAAGCTCATAAGCCGTGCCTAATTTGCGTCTGCTTTTGCCGGCCTCAGCCAATCGCACAGCTGGGCACATATGACATCATAGGTTCTGTTGCGGGAAACGAGCTAGTGGTTCGCATGGCCGTTCCCTTTTTCCCTAATTATATAGCTCATTTGAGCGAAGTGTGCGTTAAAAGTGGTGCCACTATGATTCTAACGAGGCGATTTTTGAATGAACCAAACGTGTTTTGTCTGCATGTTATCGTAAAAAAAAACACTTCAACGCGTATTCTTTTATGTGCTACATTTCGCCTAAAAATGCCTGAGGTTTACTTCGCGCTGAATAGTGTGGACATACAGGAGCAATGGCAGCAGTTATAGTAGTTAAAAACAGTGTTGCTTTTATATGCTTTGTGTTCAAGCATTCTTTCGCCTGTTTTTCGCCAGGCTGTTGAATCGAGTGACAGACAGACACACTGTGTAAATTATACCGCGAGAACACACACAAGAAAGGACACGCGAAAAGTGCTGGGCTGTGCGAATAAGCTGGGTGCGCAACAGGGGATTCGTTGCGCATGGGCTCTGACTGGAGCCCCTGAAGTCGAGTAATCGAGCCTAGGGAAGGAGAAAACTTAGGATTAAATTTTGTTGTGCTGTGTTTTGCTGTCTGCGAGGCTGAACATATTAGCGACGAGTTTACGAAACTCCTGATTGCAGCCGTTCAACTTGTATTCGCAACAAAACAATTATTTATTCTACAAGGGTTTCTTTTTTGTATTGACTCATCTCAATTTTATGAGGAACTGGAGATTAGATTTCCCTTTACAGGTACTGAGTGGAAACACAAAACGCGCCTCGTTGACTTGCACAAAACAGCTTTTTTTATTGGAAACTTGCGGAGCTCAGGAACTATCATTCAGTTTCTATTTTCCGTTTAGCAACGCTCGCCAAGCACGTCCAATAATCTGTCATCTTGCAGAGCCTTCAGAGTTTTCCGAATTTTCTTTTTCGCGTGTTTATAAGCTTGCATAAAAGCAATTATTCGAGCCGTTAAAAAGAGTATTCCAACAAGCTACCCCTCAAAAAGAGGCAGTTATAGGGTGAGCTGTTTCTCTCCCGTTTTCTTTTAAATGCTTAATCAGCATTCCTGTGTGGACAAAACGAAAAATGCGGTCTGCCCGTCTGTGGCGCTCGATGTGTCACACGTTCCCTGCATACGAAAATGCTATCAATAAAAGACGCTAAGGTATTCCTACATTGAAATCGAACTTCAGCATTTATTCGAAAATTCCCACAATTATGCATTCTTTTCTGTTTAAATGACTACCCTGTATATACAATAACGCGTCACGATGGATATACAACAGCTGGAGTTAAACCTGCAAACAGGCGTGTCACATCTGCATATAACAAGGCGGCATGTATACATACCATGCCTACAATATTTTTATCTGTTGTAGCGTGAGTTCTGCCCTTGTGAATGGCTTGTTTATGACGGCCACATTTGGAGTGAGCAAAAAGACAGCTATCAGGCTGGCAGGTAAGACTGCAGCTGACAAAGCGGTGACTTTGGCGCAGAAGTCTTCAGCGACGTCTAGGTCACAGCAGCACCGCCGCAGGGCAATAGATTAGAAAGGGTGCAGCGCAGTAGGCGGTGCCCTTAGGCTACGTACTAAGCTCCAAATCCTCGTGAGAGGTTTTCGCGGGTCTAATTTTGAGTAGAGGGACTGCCATTCTTGCTGAGCCAATTTCTTCATATGTTGTCAGTACTTGCCTCTGTGCGCGTCCAGCAACTCGCTGGAAAACCTTCAGCTGGAACGTACGGACGTTCAAGAGAAACGCGGACACAATGCTGTTTCGTTTCCGTACGTTCCAGCTGAAGGTTTTCCAGCGATCATGAATCAACTCGCCCAATCCCAAGCAAAATCTAGCAACTCGTATATCTTTAGGTGTTTGCGTTTTACAAGCACACCTTTCAGCCCTGCGACGCACCGCGCGGAGCATTTGGTACTACGTATCGACCATAAAGGACCTCGAGGGTAGCCGCTTTTTTGTTGTTTTGCGGCCCTTAATGAAATGGCTACGACGACGACGATGACGATGATGATAGCAAGGAGAAAATGTTGTGGCTGTTGAGTACAAGATTAAAAAAACAGACGAAAACGGGAGAAAATAAACATGGGGTCCGGACACATGGTCGCAGTTTATCACCAGAGCAGAACAAAAAAAAAAAAAAAAAAAACACGGCTACCTGTTCACGATAAAACGGGTTGTTTATGCGCTTTGAAAAAGCGAGGTCAGTGCAGTATAATCATGACACCTGTCTCTTTTACATCGCAAGGTAGGTAATAGAGAGAGGTGCGTAAGGTATGACCGCGCTTCTTCAATAGCGCATTGCCGAACCATTTGTGGAACCGTAACCATAGTTCGGGTGCAGACTAGGCATGCCAAAAATAACGGTGCGGGTTCAGTTTCGGTAAAAATACCGATTCGATACTGGTTGCTGATTCAGTTCTTTTTCGACAGTCCTCGCGTAATTTAAATGGGTATAACTGGATTTGAAATACTCTCGTTTAACACGAATTCTTCAGTAGCGACAACAACGCCTAGTTGAACCATATTCGAGGCAACTATGAACTACTTATTCTGTCAATCAAAGCAAAGTAATTTGTGCTCTTCGTGGTGCCTTTATAACTGAATTTGTGCCAGAAAAGTGGGTACGGAGCCAAGAAGCCCTCATATAAACGGAAAGGGAACTGAACTCTTCAATATACTTCGTCGCCTCCCCAGTCTGGTTTATCGACTCGAAGAACATGTGAACTGTCAGGCGGCAACCGATAAGTGATCATAGACAGAGCGATGTACTGAAATAACTGACCTTGATGGAGGTGAAAAGCAAAAACGCCCGTCTGTACGAGATTTCAACGCACGTTAAAGATCCCCAGGTGAAGAGAGAGAGAGAGAATAAACTTTTATCGAAGCCCAGTCCGACTATATGTGTGGAGGCAGACCAGTGGGAAGACTCCTTAGTCCAGGAGTCCCTGGCTTTGGCTGGCAGTCCGGGCCCGTCTCACCAGGCTAAGCTGGGAGCCGGGTTTAGAGCTGGACAGCTGCGCCACCCACTGTTAAGGGGAGGGGTGGGGATTGGGAGAGAGGTCAAAGTTAATCCGGAGCCCTGCACTACGCAGCGCCTCATCGCCTGCGTCGTGTCGGCGCATTAAATCCTACAATCAAAGGAATAACAGACCTCTTGCGGCAATAATAACTACATTGTTGGATGTTGCGTCAACTGATAGACCTTGTAAACATTTTGGGCGCATATATGGTATTGACCGCGAGGATGTGGCGTTCGCATGAAAGTTTTGGAATATTATTGGTCCGCCTTCACATGCATCAACAGTTAGGCGTCTTCTTCGCCTGCTTCGCCTCGTGTGCTCTGTGCAACCCGATTGGAGGCTTCATGGGTCGCAGCTGTTCTTAGAACAACGCTCTCCCTTGTTTCGTACCCTGAGGACGGACTTGCTAAGCTGCAATGACATGCTTTTTGTCTTGTTAAAATTAAGCAGGTTAGGTTTGTGCACTTCATCTTTAACATTTCGATATGGTGCGAGCGTGGTGAGGATGCTCGTTGCACTCAGATAATCTGGCATCCAGTAAGATCGTGAGGTGGAGCGGTCAGCTTGCCCTGTCAGGCAACCACGCCCACAGCCTTCCTCCCAACTCCCCGAGATGTCCGTGAGCTCTCTCGTACGCCTACAACGAGCCCCTAACCTAACAATCACTCACAATCAGCATAGCAAGGAAACTGGGCGTCCGTCTTCATGACCTCTATAGACACCTGGATAATTGTCTCGTGATTGTAATATATATGCAGCGAATGACCATTGACCTTAAGCGCTTGAGAACCCGAACCAGCTGGTTGATACCTTAAACCTAAAATACCCATCCCAGTGTCGTTTGGTCAACCAATGCACAAAAAAGCCGGTTAAATTCACTCCAGCCACTGTAGGCTCAACTGCTTCGCCGAAGTTTCTTCACAAACTTTTCGGAACGGCGAAATAGCATCGCGTTGCCCTGCTTCATCGGGGCAACAATTGCGTGGTTGTGTACAACGATGATTGCGACGGTGATTACAGCTTATGTGCCCTGCGCCCCTATGCTGCGTTAGCACGCAGTGCTCCGCGCGGGGGCATTAGCCGCTCGGCGGATACGGTAATGATCAAAGGGCGCGGGAGTATGCGCGGCGCTAAGTGGCGGATCAACGCCGAGCGCCCTACCGACGCTTCACACCCCCTCTGCTTACCACCGAAATAAGAAGGCCTGAAAACGCGTTCCCAGCGCCTTGACACCGTGGAGCCGCTGTTTATGTATGCTTTGGTTTGACCACTGAACGGCCAGTTTTTGTGGCGATTTTCGAAGGCAGGCGGTGGTTCGCGCCACCAGTGTCGTCCCCGTATTGCAGTCCATACTTACCTTATATCGCCGGTGTTACTCCGCTGCTCTCAGACCAGTTCTAATGGTGAGTAACGCCTTCGTTATTTACGCTCCCCGGCGGCGTTATCTGAAATGTAAATATGGCGGTAGCTGCCTGTAATAAGTGAAAATGTATACGTGTGCTGCGGGAAGTGACAGTATTCTGGTTCTTAGTTTTAAAGTGCATATGCTAGCACAGAATACGGATTAGCGTTGGTTTAGTAATTGTGCGGTGTTGTTGACGCATACATAGAGTAAACAAAAAAAATGACTGCGGAACATTTGAACTATTGGATGACGTAGTGTTTGATGCGTTAATAAAAAAAATGGCTGCGTATCTGCTCCTTTCGTTGCAAATGTCGTTAAAAGACGATAGTCTTTATCGACTTTTGCCAAGTAAATGCCTCCCTTCGCTTTCCCGCTCACCTCTCATGTTGTTCCTGTTGCGTCGCGCTCCTCCCAAGGTAAAGACGCGAAAGGTTTGCTTAAATCATTTTAAATTTCCCGCGTTCCACTGCTTCAAGCCGGGTGTCTCAATGCCAGCGCTGCCGTACGGCGAAGACACGCGTGTGAATCGAGGCGCTCTACTTCAACGTTTATAGAACCGCGTTTCCCTAGTCCACGTGCGTTCTAAGCAGAACGTGGAACCTATGTAGTGGAGCCTTTCCTAACTCTTGCCACTTGATTTCTTCAAATGCCTCCAGAAGCTATATGGCGTGGGCGACAGCAGGTGACGGCGCAGTGATATTTTTTTCTTCAGTTGATGAAGTATTTAATCTCGCTAAAATCAAACATGTACGATTTTTTATAAAGGAATGCTGCAAATATCACTCCTGTATTAATTTGTTGTCTTATATATGTGTAATATCTTGTTGTTCAGCAATATTGACAAGTATGAACATTACACCGGACATCCCAGCAGTATTAGGCCTGGAGCACACTCGACGAAAAATGGACATGAGTGAGGCGGGATTTTTTTTTTTCTTTGTTGTTTGTACCACTGAGTAACAATGCAAACTATCTTGCTCGCGCTGCTGCCAATCGTGTCAAAGATGCAGCACGAGAGATCTGCAACGGCAAGACATTGTTTTACCTTTCTTGAGCGCTGACGATTACAGAAAAAAACTACAAATAACAACAACACATCAACCAACGTTAATTTATTTTAGTTTTTGATTGTTAGGCAGAAGGAACAATTGAGGGCATACAGTGTAGTGGAAATAAAGCGGAGAAAGGATGCGTTATTGCTTTGTAAGCGACGCCAGATGAATGATTTCTCCTTGGTTAGTCGAAGGTGAGATGGAGGCAGGGTAAGGCGAAGGTTGCGATAGTGGGGGAGGATGTCGTGGCAGCTTGATGGAACAGCGGGAGGTGGGACAGACTGGGCCCTGGGTACTGACCTTGAAGAAAATGGTCGGTGTGGAAGGGTGCGGGCAGTGGCGTGAGCCACCCCATTTCCCTCAGGGGGCGTGGGACCTGCAGTATAGACGACTGAACGGCCGGGGAGGAGGTTGAGGGGTGTGAGTATGTGTAAGGGGTGAAGTATGATGCGCCCTACCTGAATTCAGCAGACTTGCTGGGTCCCCAATTATCGTAATGAATTGTGAGCCAATAATAGTGGTACCAGCCATGACAGTTGAATCAGCTGGTGTGGTTGAGGATGCCAAGTCCTCAATACTTTTGGCTGCTCCACCCCACCCGGTTTGCAGACACTGCGACGAATTCCGTCCTCAACCCAGGCTCGCATTTCCTCATCCTCCATTCCCTGTCAGTACGCACCTATAATCCAACAGGGGTAGAAAACTCCCTCGGATTAAACATGGTTACGCCAAATTCCGCTTTCACGCGCACATTCGCTACGCGGTCGTCTCCCGCCAAGTTCATGCACCGCTTGTTGTCGACTGGCAAAACATACTACTTACCTCTTAGAATGCGGGTGACTAATACAAATAAAATTTGCTCCTTTTTACTCCACTGTTGCGACTAGAAGACCTTAATGGATGTGGGCTGGCAAATTTCACGATTGGGTAAACCAACAATCGTGTGACGTTAACAAAACAAAAAGCTTTAATCACAAATACCCCTAAAATACTATTTTTTAGACATCCTTAGACATAGACATCCTTTAGTGACTCCCAAAAAAATCTGATCGTATTTCCGTAACGCGTTACGCGATGCACCTTAGGTTTGTGTCAGTCTAAAGAGCTAAGTTCGGCGAGTTGGTTACTAACTAAGGAATTCATCGCACTAGCGAAAATTAGGACAGGGACAAAGCTAAATAGGAGACGAAACACAGGCTAGAACTTCAACTCAGTTTATGCCACAGAAACAGGGAAACACCAAAAAGTACATGATATTTGAAATGGTTATCATAAAAACGCAGCGAATAACAAAAGAAAATAGAGGGCTGTTCGCACGGGTGGGTTTAATTCTCTTATTATGAAATGGGCCGGCGCTGTAATGTGGCCTGTGATATGAGCGATATTCTTTTGTTTGTCTTCGCTGCGTTTTTATGATAACTCTTTCAAATATAATGTACTTTTTGGTGTTTCCCTGTTTCTGTGGCATAAACTGAGTTAAAGTTCTAGCGTGTGTTTTGTCTCCTCTTTAGCTTTGTTTCTGTATTAATGTTCGCTAGTGCGATGAATACCTTGTGTCAGCCTAATGGGGTAGTTAAGAAAAGGTAATTGAAGATCTATTGGTGGACCCTTAAGAATGCGTGAGCATCTACTATTTTCCTGACAAACTTGAGGCTCACCACGATTCACACGCCTGGCTCGGGGTTTAAAAGTACGCAACACGGCGTTTCTCTTCCGCGCCTCGCACACCTGCCAACCGGGCTTTGCACCATCACCGTCTCAGTGGTCACGTTTGCTCGCCTTAGCAGCGCCACTGGCTGCCTGTCGCTCCTTTTGCTGTCCACCAGCATCGGCATTCCTTCGCCGTCATTTCATTTTTTCGTCTTTACCGCCCTACACACAGTCTATTTTTTTACTCTAATGGAGAAAACACTCGGAAAACATACGCTTTTAGTTACATTGTGCGCGTGTCATTGGACTGAAATAAAGTTACGGCGAACACCCAGGAGGTAGTTATTCAAGAGCCTTCAAATTGTTTCAACATTCGCGCCTGTCTGTCCTCTCTAGCGCCATGATCCTCAATATGAATGTTCAAGGAAACCTTTTTGGGCTTGTGCAAGTGGTGCAGTCCCTGTTGTGGAAACACGCGGGGATGAGGAGGGAAGAGGAAATGCTTACCCAGCGTCGGTGTACAGTTAAGCCAACCTAACAGTGCATTCTATGCGGTGAACGGAAATTAATTGATAAGCCATGCAGAAAAACAGAGTTCTCGACAGAAAGAAAGAAGGAAGGAAGGAAGAAAGAAAGGAAGGAAGGAAGGAAGGAAGGAAGGAAGGAAGGAAGGAAGGAAGCGAGCAAGGAAGGAAGGAAGGAAGCGAGCAAGGAAAGAAAGAAAGAGAGAGAGAGAAAGGAAGGGAAACCAAAAGGAAGAACGCAAGAAAGAAAGAAAGAAAGAAAGAAAGAAAGAAAGAAAGAAAGAAAGGAAAAAATTACGCCCACCTCCCCTCGCGGGAACCCTGGTGTGATGCGACGCTGAGGGGGTTCAAGCACAAGCGGAGAGCAACCGTCGACCGAAAGGCCGCCGGAGTGCGGCACACCGGTTATATTCTAGGCACTATATATGCGCAGCGCGCCCGAAGGAGAGGAAACCGCGGAGAGAGAGAGTACTGCACATGCGCAGCACCGCGCGCAGCGCCGCCCACCGGCGGAGTGAGAGCGCGCTGGGCCGCACACGCTCTCACCTGGGCACGCGCCGGCGCCAGTGCGTCTGCCGCGGCTATGACGCAACACAATCCACTTTAATCCAATCCAATCCAAATCCAATCCAATCCAAGCCAAGCCAAGCCAAGCCAATCGAATCCAATCCAATGCCCCTCCCGAGAGAGTGTTCGCTATCGGAGAGGAGAGCGGGAGAGTGGCTGCGGACAACGGACGCACGCCGCGGACAACAACGGACGCACGCAGGAAGGACAGGGCCGCCGACAAGAGATGCTCTGAGCGTCGCATCTAAAATCAACCCAGTCCACCCACTGAGAAACCTGCTGAAACAGCAGAGCCGTAGTTCTCGTGTGCCGGCTCGAACGACATCGCCGCGCAAATTCCACGATCCGCGCGAAGGAATTGGCAGCTAAATGTCAGTGAAGGGAGGCTCCCTCCCCTAGCGAGAGGAAGAGGAACCCGCCCTTCTGAGACCACTGCGCCCTTTTATCGGTGGGTTTGGGAACTGGTTTCTGTGCGGCCGCCGGCAGGAGCGCGCGGGCATCTAGGCATCCCGGCGGCAGGATCACTGCGCCCTTTATCGGTGAGTCTGGGAACCTGCTCCTACGCCTGCGTGACGCCCCACCTACAGAAGACTTACAAAACGGCTCGACGTACAACAGTAGAAGACAATGGCAGAGTAGTTCTTGCGGATGGCCTCCTGGCTCACTGAAATGTCTTGGCGAGCTCCATTAAATTCCTTTTCATTTCGCACGAAGCGCCCGGTTGGTTTCCGGTTCTAAGGAGATATTTTCGTAGTGGATGTGAAGTACGGAAACGCCCCTGCACCACATTAAGGTTCGCACCAAACAACGCCGGTTGGTTTAAAATAACCCGCAACCGCCCACTACTGAGAACCTCATAGGCAATATGTTTCTTTGGACATTAAATTTTAAACTGGGGTTTTGAGATACCATTTCCAAGATACTTTTAACGTTTTCTTCTGATCCGAAATAGCCGCTAATCCTTAAACATAGGTCGCTGAAAACCGTGCGCAACTCGCGGGTCCTGGTAGACTACTAAACTGCGCCCCCCCAAAAAAGAACCAACAAGCATTAAGGCTGTACATGCTTCTTTCGAAACAACGACGTCCTGTCTAGTGCGTTCTTAAGCTCCACTGTAAATGCAATGTCTGGCATGTTTAAACATTTAACGAAACGTCCTCCCACGCCTACCAACCACACAAATTGCGAATTCGGAGTCGCAAGGTTCAGCGTGCACGGGTCCTTCACTAAGCTTGATAAATAGGCGGATAAATTATCAGGCTAGTGCCGTGAGCCATGAAGACGTTTTCGGTCTCAATTAAGGCTCAGCATTACGCGCAGCGGCCCGCTGAATATTGCACAACACAACTGTTGAGCTCCCGGCCATGAATGCCAGTGGGCCTGTTCTGAACGTCTAGAGGCGTCCACACAACACACCGCGCAGTTTACACAACACAATTCCACTCAGCGCGCACTCCCCAGCATTGAGCAACGCGCCTTGCCTCGCGCCCGCCTTAGCGCACTCGACCTAGAAACGCAGCGGTCATTAAGACCCTCAACAACAGGAGCAGGCGAGCGCATAGTCGGTTTAACTGAGTGCGTAAGGAAGGGGGAAGTCGCATTCGGATGCTATGGGCGCACGTGCGTGCAGGATTGCAACACACCTTTAAGGCGCACGGTAGGGAGAAAACAAAATCAGAAACAACAGGCGACGACAAAAGGGGGTGGAACGCGCGGACAGTTAACAGATGCAAATCGCTACCATGGGTGGTCGTCTGTTTTAACTCCGAGCAGCAGCACGAGCGACGGGTTGAGCCCCACGCCCGCTTCAAAGAATCCGCATTCGTTCCCCGGGCTGAAGCTCCCCTCTTCGCGCCCCAGTGTTTCTTTTCTCTTTCGCGCCTAGCAGCTCTCATCACAGTGGTTGGTTCGTGACGCGAGGTTAGAAAGTGTAATTTTAACTCGTCCAGCGCGAGCTCTTCACCGGCAAGAAATACAAGAAAGAGACGAAAAAAGACAAGAGGGGGGGAGGCAGATGAGGGGATCCGGAACCACGACGGCGAAAGGAAAGGAAGCGTCGAGATGGGAAGTTTCTTAACAAGGCGCGGAATCTCATTAGAACATTCCGAGGCCCGGTACAGTTGCCGGCGAAGAAACAAGGCAGGTCCCAGGTGCTCGACGGCTTTTCCGCGAGGGCGGCAATCAGCTGAATCAACAACGCAGCTCGCTGATTAGAGTTGCCACCCGTGAGCGCACCGCCACGGGTGTTCGAGGATTCGACGGCGGCGGATCTTGTGAGACGGCTGCGCCCGGCCCGAGAGGCTTGAAAGAAGTCGCGACGCACGGCCCTGTGATCTTCTGCCGCCGCAGCCGCAGCGGCCGCAGTCTCGGCGGGCCATGAGGCGGCGTGCTCTGCTTTCTCCGGATCGGTGATTCGGTCCGTTGCCTCGAGAGACGGGGAACCGCGTAATTGGAAATTATCTTCTGATTTTGTTTGACCCTGGCTCTTGATTGAGTGCAAACTGGACTTTGCGGATTCTCTCGAGTCCCCCTGGGATCGGAGGCGACGGGGCCGTCGCGGTATTGACTCGAGTACACCCGCACGGCCGGGCACTTACGTGCGCTTGCTCGATTCATGAAGAGTCAACGTATTAAATGTCCCGATAAATTATAGCAAGCTGACCGGATGTAAAATAGGGAGTAAACGATCACGCACACACTAACACACACACACGTGTATGTGTGCGTGCGTAGAGAGAGAGAGAGAGAGAGAGAGAGAGAGAGAGAGAGAGAGAGAGAGAGAGAGAGAGAGAGAGAGAGAGAGAGAGAGAGAGAGAGAGAGAGAGAGAGAGAGAGAGAGAGAGAGAGAGAGAAATAAAGCCGAGTAACAAGTACAGGGCGCCGATTAAAGGATCTGAGGACACGTGAGCACTTCTTATGAGTTCGGAATGGGAACTCTCTCATATCAAACTTAACTCCGCTGAGTGCGCCTTGCAGTTTGCTGCTGCAAATAATGTTCGCTGTCCGTTCGTTATCTTCACTCTCCCGATCGCTGACTTCGACTGCTGTGTGCTGGCGTGGACAGCCGAGAAGAGGGGCAGCCGCGTGTCGTTGCCGTTAGACACTCATCGGCAGCCCCGTCCGCCACCACACTCTCGCTCTGTTCATGCCCAGGCGTTGGCACACGCCATGAAACGCTCCTTCTCTTTACGCATCAGTTTAAGAAACGTTGCGCTGCTTCAGAAGCCGCTGCCAAAGGCGGCGTACCACTCAATGGGCATTAAAACCAGATCAAAATCGCTGCTTTAACGACAGCGGGATTGTCAGCGTTCCTTTTCTAGTCATGTTTTTTTTTTCCTGGTTAGCGCGCCCACAAAAAAGCGAAGAAGAAAGCTCGCGCAAGATCACCAACTCGAGTTTATTCTTGTGATTCAGCCGGAAGTCCTCCACAGAGCCTAGCTGACGTCTGCCTGGCGGCACTCGATTAATTAGGCTTGGCTAACTAACCGGCGCTCTCCAATTAAAGTCCTGCCGAGTGGAACTGTTTTTGCCCCGGCAGAAGTGCAAAACCGGAGGACGCAGCGGCGGGAGAAAATCAGGTTAACTTTCATCCGCCTAGCACACCGGTCCGAACTGCGACGAATTGGAGGCGACGCAGCCGGTATAAATACAATTTTGAAAGAGGTATGCGGGCACGGAACGTTATCTGTTCGCGTTTTGCTCCTGCTTGAACACAGAAGAGAAGATGAACTCGCACGCGTAACTTTACATCTGCTTCGGGCTCCTTTATGTTTGTGTTGCGAAACGTGAACTGCCGTTGAGAATCTCATTATTCAGAGAGACCACTGTTTTTGTTTCTTAATTAGATTTTTTTCCGCAGTTCACCCCGACTTCTCCCAGTGGTCGCGGCTCCACGTAGAAAGAAAGGCGGCCTCGAGCGAATCAAACAAGCAAGCGTAGTGCACGACCACATTCAAGCTTATACCCGCTATAACACGCGTTGTTCTGAACATAAAGCGAGCGAGAATGGTCGCGTGAGGCCTCCGCACTAAGCCATTTAAATAGAATTAGTTCCGGCACACTATCGGGGAAGGTAGAGACAAAGTTTTGCCAACCAGTTCCCTGCAGCAGTGGCAACGTTGCGTCAGCGAAAGGCGAACGTCTGTTAAACGTAACCATCTAATGTACAGTATCAGTCAGAAGTTTTGAAGCCGCAATGCTTGTCGTCTAAACAAAAAAACGAATATCACACAGCACTATGCTAACCCCCACTAACTACAAAAAATTCTTGGATAACCAAGGCAATTCTTTAGTTCCGTCATGTCAAAGCTTTAGGTGTGATGCTTGCGACTTACTCCTTTTATAACACTTTTGCGAGCACAAGAACGCGCTCCATGTGGTCGCCGGCCTTTTTGGCGTGGAAACTTTGCTGTACTTGAATCGGACCAGCGGCGTTAATGTGATGCCTTAATTATGACAGTGTAAATCAACACTTTGTTGTTTCAACCATAAGCATTTTACCCGCAACCATTTTTATTGTTATATCAACTGTACTGTAATCCTTTGCTTGTTCTCCCCCCTACAACAATTCCCGTGAGGGCGATGTGTGTACCTGTATAAATAAATAAATAAATAAATAAATAAATAAATAAATAAATAAATAAATAAATAAATAAATAAATAAATAAATAAATAAATAAATAAATAAATAAATAAATAAATAAATAAATAAATAAATAAATAAATAAATAAATAAATAAATAAATAAATAAATAAATAAATAAATAAATAAATAAATAATGACAGAAAATTGGCAGTAATTAATATACAGATTTACGGATACTTTTATTTTCTTCACGGCGGCAGAATAAAAGAATGTATTAAATGACTAGCCCGACGGGTGCGGTGTTCCCTCAGTCTTTCATTGGTTAGCCCAATCGACGTACAATCACGGGCCATGCGTTACAACTGATAGTTGAGGGGACAGAAACGCGCAGAATCACCATGAGTAACGCTCTGGCAAATTTCTGCGACTGGTAAACCCGTAGTAACTTCCAGTTCTGTTTGAGGTGACTGGAATGGCGAGGTTCGCTGTTATACTCCTTTCACAGTTTTAAAAGCAGCTTCTCTCCCAGGCCTTCGGCGAGCCTTGAATGCAGGCTTCAAGGCACTGCACGGCACAAGCAAGCCAGACCCGGAGCGAGTGGCGAGAGCGGCTCTAAAGTTGGGCTTTCCTCTTTCTCCTTTCCTCCTTCGCCATGGCCGTTATCCTCCCCTAGTTTTTCTTTCTTTCCCCAAAGTGGCACAAGAGTTGTTATTTCATTTCGCGGCGGTGGCGGCCCTACAGCGGCGTGCATAATTATCGACCGTCTCGTGCGGAACCTCACGTTCGCCAAACCCGTACGGGCGCGTGACTGCGGATTCGAAACGCGGACGAGGCTGTGCGACCGCGCGAACCCAAGTCGGGGTTAAAACGCGGGGCAAGTAACTCGGAGAAAGGTGGGAGGGGGAGGTCGAAGCATTCGTTCCGAACGTTTCTAGAAGAGCAGGTGCACGGCGCGCGCTTTTAAACAAAGAAAAACAATTATTGGCGACAGCTACGCACGTTCGCTGCGCGTGCTTCGGCGCGTTCCCGCAGCTGCAGACGAGGGAGTATGCAGTATATACGCGTGGAAAAGAAGATATAGAAACAAGGTTGGAGCGCAACACGGCCAACTTTCATCGTCCCGAGCAGAGAAAGAGTCATCCTAGGAGTCCTAATGGAATTTTGAGCTCCTAGTTTGGTTCGCGTGCGGCGGAAAGCCGGAGGAAGAGAGGCAAAAAAAAATATTTCAAACGAGACAGACAAAGGACACGCTGCTCGGAACCTTATTGGATTAAACGGCTCTGCGGTTCTGGGTATTATTTGCTGAAAAAATTATCCGTTCGCGAAGTCCCTCTAAACTGGCCCCGCAATGGAAATTTTTGTGCGGTTTTTGTCGGCGAAATGTAAATTGTACTCATATTCGCGCATGTAACCCCGCTTCCGTCATCCGTCCGCTGCGGCTGGCCGCTCTTTTTTTTTTTTTAATTTTTCGCCATCTTTCTGTCTTCATGGCTAAATGGTTCCCCCAGAAACAGAGAAACACAATAAGCGGTCGTGCTGGGCAGATCAAAAGGACCGGCACGTTGGAAAGAGAAGATAGGGAATAATTGCGTAATAGAGAAGTAACGAGGTAATTAGGAACGTTCCCTGAATTGTTATATACTGCCTGTGTCTGTGGCCCGGCCGGCGCTGCAGACCTCGCGCTCCCCGCGGCTGTTCTTAGGAGCCCGGCGTGTAATGGCGCCGGGCGAATGCATTATTGCGCTGTATGACGGCCGCACGGGCGGCTGCGAATGTGGTTTCGAGTTACATTTCTTTTGCTTCCACCGCGTAGTCATGTTCTGCTGCGCCAGCGACGTGCGAAACGTTGTCATTGCACTATTTACGGCGGGATGGAGGAGGGAACGACGCAGTTACAAGCCGGTAAACGCGCTCCGTGGCTCGCCTAGGAAGTGCCGCATGAAACGTTCATAGAATACCGCGCTCTGTCATGCGGAGGGCGTTCGGGCAATAGTATTTAGTCGACGCGGGACGTGTGAAGACCCGCGGTGTGGTATCGCCATTGACGAATACGCGTACAGGTATTCGTATAATCGTGCGTCGCCGTTGCTCTACGTGCCACTTTTAATGGGAAAAGCACCGAAACCGTCTATGGTTTCTCACCGATGTTTTTTTTTTTTTTTTTGGCTTGCCGTGAGGAATTTTCAACACAAAGGTTGAAAATTCCTCGACGCGGGCGTTTCATTTCTCACACAACAAGCACAATTAGTGGTTCCAATCAGCAACATTTATAAGGATTCCTTTTATAATACTTAGTTGGTATTTCCATTTAACGGAAGACACATGCTGTCGAGGGTGACATGTCTAATGATATAAATCGGATGTCGTGAGGCTACACACCACTGTACTAAACGGCTGCAAACAAAAATATTGCCAAGAAAAAAAATGATATTGAAAAAACGAGACGACAGTCCCTTCAGCGTGCAATATTAAGCGGCAGCTCCACACGATCGTTTGTACTCATAGTAAGAACGGTGTGGGCCCGGCGTATTGTTCAGGTACACCGCATTGAGATGTTTTACATAACGGAGTCGACTGGGGTTATCGCGGTGTGATGTGTTTTGGAGGTTCAATAGCATTAATAGTGCCTGTGAGGTACGTCTACAATCATAAAATGAATGTTTTCCGGTAAACATTTTCAGCTCAACGCTAATTAAGGTCTTACAAAAGCTGAAGAACTGCAACAAATGGTATTTTTCCCGGTTCTGTACTCTCATAGGTTTGTTCTGCTGTTTGAAAGCCAATTCCACTCGTGATTTATTCTTAACGAAAGTAGAGAGAGAGAGAATAACTTTAATGAAGACCAACGATGTTAGCCGAGCCGTCGGGCTGGCTTGCTACGCTAGATGAGAAAAGATAAAAAAAGGAAAAGAAGATAAAAAATGAGAAGAAAATTTGAAAACGAAAAGATGTCATTTGATGCGCCCAAAATTTTCAATCACAAAGCAATGTCCAGTTCTGTGCTCCAAAGAAACTCCAAGATAGCTTTGATTGGACGTGCAGCCTGACTGGGACCCGACCAAGGACCCAAAACAGCCCTCAGCTCAAGTCCCGCACCAAGCTGCCTGCACAAAGATAGTATGAGTTTCTTTCTGTGCATGGTGTACTTTGGACACACGCATATAACATGATGAATGTCTTCTCGTGAGTCACATCTGGAACAAAGAGGTGAAGAATGGCGTATTCGTTAGCTCAGTACACCAGAGAAGGTTACGATAATGTCTTGTGTACGAGAAATATGGATGAAAACAGTCGAAAAACTGTGTGGGGGGATGCCGTTTCAACAATTGAGAGTCTCTCAAACGGCTTGCAAGGTTTATGAAAGTGTAGGCACGTTACATTTGCCATGCTAAAATTCAGTATCTCTGGAATATATAAGCTACCTGATGGTATGAATATTTGGAACCGGATGGTCGTAACTGCAAGAAAAAATACGCAGGAAGGTGACGTTATAGAGGAGAGAACATGACCGTGAATGAGGAGCTATCGAAATGGTAATAGCATTATGGTCCTGTCCGCCACCCAAAACTCCTGCTGGGTATATATACTGGCTTGTGGCGCGCCCTTCTGCTTTTTCTGTTGGACCCCGCAGCGCCAGTCGTTGGTGACCGTCTTTGCGGCGACGCGCAGGACAGTACGGCGGCTACAACTCCAGGCGACCACAGTGTGGAGTCCAGGCCGCTGACGCAGTAAATGGTGGCGCAGTTATCCTTTCCAACTTCCCCCTTCCCTGCCAATCCCCCTACAAGCCGTATGATTATATATATCAGCGCCCAGGCACAACAAAATGGAGTAAACGTGTTTTCAATCAATCAATCAATCAATCAATCAATCAATCAATCAATCAATCAATCAATCAATCAATCAATCAATCAATCAATCAATCAATCAATCAATCAATCAATCAATCAATCAATCAATCAATCAATCAATCATTTACCGGCCCCTCCTAGCATTGTGTCGCTGATTGCAGGGAAGACCGATGGATATCTCTCCCTCAGCTTGTGTCATAACGTACGGAAACCACAAAAAGTATCCCAGGTTGACAAGTATTACAATGTTTTAGGATAAGATCTTGTCTTAAAAACTAGTAGTTATTCGCGTATAAATTCATCCTTCAGATCATGATTAACGTGAACTTATCGCAGAATATTAGTGTCCCATCTAGGCCCACGTGCCCTAGAAGTTAATTTGTATATGGGCAAGCGGCCCCGAAGTGCTATACGTAGAAACTAGACCCCGCGGTATGCATGGCCACGCTCGCCATGTCGCTCGCGAATCCTCATATGTCTGTCGTCTATCGAAGTGACAAAGCCAGGCGCGTCGAGAACGTCAGACAGTGAAATCATCAGGCTCGGGTAAGGTTGTTTGGAGGCGGGGTTAAAGGTCTCGCCGCAACCGTGTCAGGAATTACCAGCACGTCGCAGAAAGTGTTTGAAAAATGTGCGGCGTGATCGCGGTGCTGTAGCAAGAAAACGAAGCCGCGTTTTTCTCACAAGCTCGTCAAATTCATCTGTTACCTTGTTGCACAAAGATGCCGGCGTTTGGTGGGAGTGACATGTATCAGATTGAAGAAATGGCGTGCTTTCGTGTGCTCCATTTCGGCATTCTTTTTTATTACATAGAAGAATACGCTCAAACGTGACAGTACCAGGACTACATAGTCAAGCAAGCAAAGAATACACTGAAGTTAGAAAAAACACAAATACATCAAAATTCAGGCAAACACACAAAACCGTTCAAAACAGGGAACCAGTCAGGTGGTTGGTGAAGCGAATTATACACACTATGTACAAACGCCATAGTTACTCGGAAATATGACTGTTGATCTTGGTGGCTTAGCATGCCTATCACATGAGCAACATCACATGAGCAACATGAGCAACAACCACAAACTGTACAAAACATTCAAACATGTCATAGGGTGGCTCACCAGGATAGCCGAATGTCAAAAATCGGATTGAGAAAGGCGTAATATCCATGTCTTTTCTGGGCGTTCGCTGCAAAATGTCCCAGAAAAGGACAGCACCTCTGCAATTTACAAAACAGTGATCAATTGTCTTTGGCCGAGAACAGAGCCGACACTCTGTCGACCAAGCCATAAAAAGACCGCGGTCTAACCTTTTTCTTCCGGTTGTGAGGAGGGGTCTTGGGCTTGTTCATCTTTTTGTTTGGCAGCTTGTTTCTCGTTTATTCTACTTTCGAGATGTTCAACATCCTTTAGCAACGTGTGGGTACGAGCGAGTTGGTAATCCATTATAACTTCGTTGAGCGCAGCAAAGAGAACACAAAGAGAACACATAGCGTTCGTCCTTGTATCCCTCGCTCAACAAAGTTCAACACCCGTTTTTGAAAGCTGTACTGCAAACCCGTCTTGCATATTTTCTCCCTGATATTGTGGTATCTTCGGTGTCTGTGGAAGCAGTCTGAAGTCCGAGGCGTTTCCTCAAAGAAGTGGTTGACACGTTTCGCTTCTTACAGGCTCGGTTTAGCTTTGAGTACATATATAATGCTACGCGCGAGTCTGTTTCCGATGCCCTGGTTTCTGGGCTTTTTCCCATGCTTTTAATGTCGGGTTCCGTACCTTCAGTGTCCGTACCAGGATGTCCTCAATAGAGTGTGTAAAATGAGTGTTCCGCCAGGTATTAAAACATTTTTTTCTTTAAATTACACACTGGTACGCTCCCTGTTCAAACTTGGATGAAAGCCTTATTTCGACATGGTCGAAGCAAACGGCAAGCAGCAGGTGCCAATTCGCGCCGCGCACCCCAAACCGAAAGGGTAGCCCTGCACACCCGACAGTTGCTGTGGGTATTCGAGAAAAGTGGTGCGTACCTACACAGTAGCACATACTCGCAATGTGGGATTGGCCAACCAAAGAATCCATCACTAGAAAGCTTCGCATTCCAACCATCGTCGTCGTTAGACGGAAGGGTGGGTGCATGATTTTGTTTTGTATTTTCTTTGAAGTGTTATAACGAGAGACCGGAACTTTAAGCAAAATGCCCATTTTTCTCTTGAGTCCGTATCAAGCCTATTTAACAAAGAAGCATGAACTAAGGGAAGGGGAGAGTTTTAAGCAATAGTAGTTTAGTGTGCCTGTAAGTGCCTATTCTGACTGTACAAGATTTTTAGCGCATATTTTGATTATATGGGCCTATATGGGCTTTTTAGCGCCTAAAAGTGCCTTTTTTGTGTTATGTATGCCTTTTTTTGGTTTTTCGAGTCAACGGTCTGCAAGGACTGTTCTCGTTTCAGAGGCCCGCAACTCAGTGTTCGTCGCACGCCGTTTGTGAGAAAAATCCGCGAGCCGTGCCAAACACGCTGAGAAAACCAAACCGTGCTCGAGCCGCGCCATCTCGACCTCGCCATGTCGGCCGAGCCGCCAGAGGCCCGTACGCAGCGATACCGCAGCCATACTCACCGACGTCAGTCCTGTCCACACGAGGTGTTTTGTCCTATGTCCTATCCATTTCTAATGCAATAAAAAAAAAACAAGCAAAGAAAATGAACGCAACACAACCACACACGTGCAACTCAAGGTCATAGACGCCTCCATAGGAAAACCTCGTGATAATCTGACTCACCATACTTTTAAGGTGACGCCACGAACACGTGCACAGTCATCCATGATCCCGGGTACACCGTCAATTGGCAAGATGCAGCGCTTGTAGGACGAAGAAGGAACGAGAAACGGAGCATATAGGAATGAGCATCTAGGCACTTTTCAAGTGCTCTAGTCGTGACAGCCGTCCATTGCTGCTCCGGGTAACCCTGAAACCTAGCGTGTTGTGGCCGCCACAACACCAGCGTGTTGTGGGGACACAATCACCAATTGACACGAAGATAATTGAAGCTTTCTATATAAGATGTATGTCAGCAACGCGTCGGTGGGAATTACATGAAAAGGGATTTCTTTTCTTATCAAATGCATTAACTTAAGCGTTTTGTGGGTTGTTTGTTGAATCTAAACATTGTAATCTTGTGTTGATCAAACCGCTCTATACAGGATCGACCTGGGCCCGTGTTCATTCTGAGCATATTTTTTTTTGTGTTTGGGCGCAATTAAAACAGTTGCGAGTTAGCACCGTCGAGTGTCTTCTCTGCTGTCGTCCTGTTTCAAGCGCTACTTAACGATGTATCAACTCCAACTAGCCCAGCTGTCGATTTTACTGAAGCGTCCGTCATTCTCCTTTCGTGAGTTTACGGATTTACAAAGTCGTATGGCTGTGGGTACGTGACCAGCATCTCCCATTTTGCACAATGTTATGGTGAAGCAGAGAGAATGATACGCACCGCGAATGACTGTTTTCACAAAAGCGGAGGACCTGCATCTTGCACTTCTTTGCACTTCTTTGCACCTGTGCAAATCGCTTCAGGCCCACCAGCTCCTAGTGGGACGATAGCTGTGAACTCGTGTTCCAAAGAAATAAAGAGGGAGCAACAGCTTCAGCCACGTTGGCCACGTATAGAGGGCGTTGCAATATCCGACGACGTGTATAAGGGGCAACAGGCTCAAGACTACGACAGCCGCCATCGAGCCAGAAAGTTAGCCCTCTCCAAGCTGCATGCACGGCTAGCGTGTTTGATGAGGGCTGCGCAGAAACGTCTACATCGTTGCGTCTGAGGTCGTACATTGTAGAGACTGACCAGGATGCTATCCTCAAGCCTGACCAGCAGCACCTTGTAACGCCCACGGCTTCACGACAGTCAGAGGAGGTGCCTCAACAGTGACAGATCCTGGCTGTGTGTCTGAATCTACTCAGCTGAAGCAACTGGCACGCCCACGGCAACCGGACTGTCAACCACCCAGCTGTGAGATTTCAGTGCGACTGCTCTTCCGGGATGGTGACGGTGTGCCAAGAACTGAATGATTTGGGAAGCCCCCTTCACGACTGAACCCGCAGAAGGTCTCCGGACGAAGTGAGGGAGGTGCATAGGGCGCATTATATCTCCGAAACAGGGTCTTGTGGTGGCCCCTTTGTCGGTGACCGTTATAATAAACGCCCCACCATGGTGGCTCATCGGCTAAGGCGTTGGGCTGTCGAGTCCGAGGATGCGGGGTTCCATTCCCGGCAGCGGCGGCCATTTTTCTGAGGGACACGAAAAGCAAAAACGCCCACGTGTTCGAGATTTCGGCGCTCGTTAAAGATTCCCAGGCGGATGAAATTAATGCGGAGCTCTCCACTACGGCGCGCCTCATCGCCTGTGTAGCGTCTGCGCGTAATAATCAATAATCAATTCCAATCCAATAATCCAATCCAATAATCCAATAATAGTCTGCGCGTAATAATCCTCATAATCAATCAATAAATTGCGAAATAAGCGGGGACTTCACGTTAGGCGCCGGATTTCATTTGCCCACGTGTTCTTCCTTGTGTTCCACAGCACGACACCTGGCACCTCGCTAGGCACCAAGTGAAGCATGACAAGGGCGACAACACATGCTCGCGAAAGGTTTGCTGGCCAACGCTCATCCTGGATTTTTATAGCGAAAGCTCTACTGCGCTACATCTTTCAAGGACATTCATCGCTTCGCAAGGAATTTTCAGTCGCCGGAGCACAAGCTGCGCCTTTCTTGCTTATCGCTTCGCTCGCTGTGAGCCTATCTGCTGCGGTACCACGTGACTAGGCGAGGGGGGAACGGCTGTTTCGCCTGCGCTCGATCACTCAGCGCTGGCTGGAGCGTCTGTGA
The DNA here is from genome assembly GCF_048455015.1 of Haemaphysalis longicornis. Classification (NCBI taxonomy): domain Eukaryota; kingdom Metazoa; phylum Arthropoda; class Arachnida; order Ixodida; family Ixodidae; genus Haemaphysalis; species Haemaphysalis longicornis. The sequence goes on from NW_027526361.1 coordinate 22,649,041, forward strand.
CAAGGCGAACCACATGATCAGGCTGGAGTTTAACGACTGCTTCACCGGCGCCCTGTTCCTCGGC
>NW_027526361.1:22649204-22698917 GCF_048455015.1 Haemaphysalis longicornis
GTTCCTCGGCCTCTCCCTTGATCACACGCCATCTGGGCTCTGTGTATGCCCTTCAGCATAAGCGAAAGGCTGAATCCAGTCATCCAGTAGAAACAGCTAGACGGCAGCTTGCGAAATCTCCAGCAAAGGCAACCTTTCGCTCGTGGTAATTAGGGTTAGACGGGTTAAACCTGAGCCATTCTTTCATCTCTGGCGGTCCCAAATCATGCACAGCAATCCATAGCCCCCAAACAGACATACCAGCAGATCTGTATTGGCCAACCCTTTTCCCAGAATTTTCCCTTTCGTTCGAGTCCCAAAGCTCACAAAATGTTGCCTGCACTGATGCTACAGTTGACTCATTGTACAAAGCACACCCGACGCTATCGCGGTCTAAACCCTCTTCACAGTGTCGATTAGCCCCAAATTTTGTTCCTGCATGATCGGAAAAGTTAGGTCGCAGCTCTCGACTGGCCTCATCTACCCCGTTCAAGCAGGAGAAAAAAAAAGGGGTGGGGGGGGGGGGGGCAGTGCTTTGTTTTTAATGTCGCGGTACGCTTTTCGCTATGCACGTCAAAGCGAAGTAAGCCATGAAAAAGAAACAAGGTACATCGCGCAACAGTTCGTAATCTGCATTGTTCATGCGAAGAGAGAGATGGAGAGAGAGAGAGAGAGAGAGAGAGAGAGAGAGAGAGAGAGAGAGAGAGAGAGAGAGAGAGAGAGAGAGAGAGAGAGAGAGAGAGAGAGAGAGAGAGAGAGAGAGAGAGAGAGAGAGAGAGAGAGAGAGAGAGAGAGAGAGAGAGAGAGAGAGAGAACAACTTCATTTAGCCAAACAAAATTGCGCCGACTACGTGCCGGATGGGGTGGTTCCCTTTTCCCGGGACCCATATGCTTCCTCGGCTGCCTGGCTTTTGGAGATCAGGACGAGCTGGTCTTCCAAGGCGGGGCTGGTTAGCAAGGTCTCCCGTCGCTCGTTAAGGGGTGTGGGAAGAGTGGTGGAGGGTTGCGTAAGGGGTAAGAGACAGAGGCCCCGACGAAAATTCGAATGCAGGAAAGCTCGAGCCCTCGGGAACAAGACAAGAAAAGCAGGGCAGGAGGGACTCAGACAGGCTTCCGTCCTCTTGAGAACCTAATGCTCCCCGGAGCTAGCTTGGCATTGAAAACGTGAGTGCGGAACCCCTTGCGGCAGGCACTAAGCCTATAACCTTCGCTTTTACCCCACATCATTCAAGTAACCACCAAACCTTGTGAAAAGGGAGGCCGGGATGATGGGATCGACTGGTCATTTCTTTTTTCAGCCTATCTTTCTGATTTAGAGCGGATGGCTATATTTGGCTACCGCGGCTCTCACCTCCACCATTCCCCTTCCCCTTTTCTTGTGAAACAGAACTATAAGCACTATAAAACGAACCTCCACCTCCCAGACACGGGTATTTTGGTAGCTCTACAAAATGTGAAATAAAGTAAACATTGTACCTCTTTCATTTTTTGGGTATTAAACTAAGTGGCATTTGTAATAAACCGGGAGGGTTGTCACCGATTAAAAGCAGCTGCTCAAAGCTCTAACTTCTGTAACGGAAGTATATAGTAAGAACGTGCCCTGCAGGTTGGTACTGCAAACACAGTTGCGTTCGGGACATGCACTAGTTGTTGTTGTTGCTCGTCTCAGCATAACAGAGCGCGCGCCACATACGATCGGCCAGCAAGAGAGAAGAAGAAAAAACAGTTAGGAACTCCGTCGAAGAAAACGCCACAATTTAAACTTCCCTTTTCTACAGAGGAGCTCAATAACTCAAGAAGCAATCCCACGCACGGCGTCGAGGAGCGATAAGCACAAATAATAACCTCTCGGCGCGGGCATGGCATTTGCTCTTGAGGCGGCGTGGTTTGCGGTCTGGTGGTCGTGCTATTGATTAGGAAACGGATGCTGCGCGCTTCCCGGTGGGCGTACACCCGGCGTCGACCTACCCGGGAGCGGTGTAATGAAGTTGGGGCGCGATTAGATCGTTCTGGGGGTGCAATTTGAAACCGCGCGGCGAAAGCTCGCCCAAGCAGAAGCAGCCTTGGTTGAGTCATGGCCTTTCAGTTTATCCGAAAACGGGGGCCGCCTTGCGTGTTCGGCGGTATATATGATTGCGGGGCCCCTCACACATTATGCAGCAATCATTTTCTAGTTTGTTTCAGCGTGTGTTCACTACCTGTGTACGAAAGTGGGCAACTTTGTAAGCCCCATCTGTTTATAATTGGTAAACCTCGAATTGGGATGCAGGATTGCGGAGTTGAGATGGAAATTGAAAGGCAATGCCGGTTCATTTTTCTCTGGTGGACCTTATTGGTACAATATATTGCGCCGCTGGTTTTCTGACTTGGGAGTTTTTGCCGAAACATATATCGACTACGTCCCGCTGGATGGCCTCCTCAAAGCGAGTGGATGTAATTTTTCTTATTGTCGCCGTACAACATCGATTATACTTCTGCTTGGGTAAACTCAGGGCCGTACCCAGAGGGGGGGTTTGGGGGTTCGAACCCCTCCCGAAATCTTTTCGAGGCAGCACGTCAGCAATACTTACTGTTGCTTTAAGCAAAACTACTTCTTTCTCGAAATCCGTAACCCCCCCCCCGAAAAAAAATTCTGGCTGCGGCCCTGGGTAAACGGACAGAAAGAGTCTCGCTTGCCACTTGATGTGCTGTGCAGCGTCACTGATTACATCGTGCACTTCCTTAAATTAAAAAAAAAAAATACGAGTTTCGCCGGTATATATTTTTTAATTTAATTCAATCCAAAAAACAGTTTTTATTTGTTTAAAAGATAATGACGTCAGCAAAAAGCTGGCTGATAAACCAGCCCGGATCCCTACGTCTGGATGAATTGGGCCACGACCGCAAGTATAAGCCTGATAACACGAATAAAATGTTAATAAAAGTAGACAGTACAAAACATTGCGCTGTATACATAGCAAGTAAATATACTACTGCACAATATGGTCTTAGACGTTCACACACAAAATAACCCTTGAGACGGTACAACCCAAATCATAACACGAATGCACCAGAATGAATTCGTTCAAGCACAGAACAAAGGGAATATAAGCGTAATTAGACTGTTGCAAACTGTGGGGACTATGTGAAAATTGTAAAGTAATGCCTTCCAATAATAATTCGAAATTCTCTGTTTCTGGCTCACAATGGCATATTGAAACGTATTAAGGCATGATAATATTGCATCAGTGATTTGTGTCATGTAACACTACCGAAATTTCTTCTGTGTGAACCTACACATTTTCCCACATAAATAATATGTTAACACCAATAAATTCATAAACAATATGTGGGGGATTGCAAATTGCATCACTTGAGTGTTGTTGCACATGCGGAACTAAAAAAACCATACCTTGAGTACTAGCAGCACCAACTGTCAGGTGGACGTCACCTCTTAAGAGATTTGCCTTGAAGCTAAGAATGAGCAGTCCTTCAGAAGCTTTCGCTCTCAAGCCTTCAGAAAAAGAATAACTTCAACGATACTAAGTACGTGCAGGCTCATCGAGATTGGGGTCAGAAAATACAGTGCTTCTCGGCATGATCAAGCTTCTTTCCCTTTTGTTTTTGTGGTTGTTCCCCTGCTCGGTAGGACGAGAAGTTATGTTTTTCCTCCTGCAGTTTTACGGGGAATTGGCTATTTATGTCATTGGTGCCACAAGTCAGGGTTACACCTACCAAAGGGGGCAGGCGCTCCAATTCAAACGTTGGCAAATGACCACCTGATGTACAACACGAAAAACAAGTTTCTGAAGGTTTCTATGCGTTCCTTTGAAATTTTGGCTAGATACCCGACTGCCCTTCTCCGTTAAAAAATATCCGGCAGGTGGCCGTGTTAATAAGCCCTGCGTGTGTCATGCTAGGGCAGTTGATTGAGAAGCTATGTCTCCAACTTTCAGGTTCTCTATAGCGTAAGCTCCCAATTAAACCTCTCTGACGCCAGTATGCGTGATCAGAGGAACCGCCCACGTTGCCAGCGGGGTCTGGCTCGTGTAAAAGAACACGGATAAAGTAAATGAGAGGGGGGCAGTGGGTGAGGCAAGAACACCCGGAGAGCTGCCAGGGAGGCGATTCGATATCGCAAGTGTCGCACACACGTGCTTGTGGATAGCCCCGCCGGTGGGTGAGCAGTCACGCGACTGCATCGCCGAGTAGCGCGCGGCTGCTAAACCTTCTCGTTTTGTTTTTTCTTCAAATGAGGGGCGGCACTCCAAAAATGTGGGGTCGCCACGCCTTAGTTGAGTGCGGGCCCCCTCGCTTTTCAGGGGCGCGGGAGCCGCACTGCTTAGTCTGCGCAGGACCGGTAAACTCGTAAAGCAATAAAATATTGCGCACCAGAGAAAAGAGCTGGCGAGGCTCGATTCCTGGAATCGATTAATCTGACACGAAGCCAAGCGGAAGCGAGCATTTGAAGCTAATAACAAAACAAAACGTAGCGAAGAGCCAGGTAGAAGGAAAGGATAAAGAAAGACGAATAGAGTGGGACGGGAGAAAGTCATTCCGCAGATAGCGATTGGCAGACGGTTCAACAGGACTGCTTTTTATTTGTCTTTTTTGTTTTAGATTTTTGCTTACGAGTGACTTTGTGAACCGCTTTTTCTCGTGTAGCCGAAAAGGGAGTAGAGTGGGAATGGCAGAAAAGTTAGGAATGCCAAGGAGGAGAAACCCTTGTTTCTTGTGTTGCTTATGTTACGTTATGTTACGCTGGGGCCCTCACTGAAGATCTGGAAAAGCATGAAGGGCGCTTTACAAAGTTTAAGTCGAAGCTGGTATTGAAAAGAAGCGCTGTGCTTTAAAGGGCCCTGCAACATTTTTTTCAAGTTTTTTTAAAGCCTAAACTGTTTCAGAATGCAGTCAACAAATACACCCAGTACTTGGAAAAGGTGGTCACAAAGTACGTTAACACAGTATTACTGCTCTGTGCCCATCACATAACTTTTAAACCCGCTCAAAACATCTTTCTCTCTTTCCCGAGTCTTGGCGTTCTTTGAGCGCTCTAATTACGTCACTACAGCAATGTCACGGCTATTGGCCGCTTCCTTTTCGTTGCAGCAATAAAGGCATTCGATAGCCACTTTAGAAAAAAGTCCTAAAGCAAAGCAGAAACGAAAGGCAGCAAGTTCTGCTGCGACGATCAATTCACGCAGTAGCACTTCATGCTGTTGATAACTACAGATGGAATGCACTGACGTGACCGTAGCTGCCATGTTTGGGACCCACAAGCATGGCGAAAGGCTGCACACTTATCTGGTGCTCTTACCTTTCGGAGTACTATAAAAGCTGGGAGTGGGTCACAAGAAAGGGGTTTGATGCCGTCATGTGCTAGTTATGTGTAGCTTTTACTAGCGTCACTAAATGAAGGCTTTCAGAGTATCGGCACACTTTTCTCTCATTGTTATGTGCCGCCAGGATTTTCATTGGTCGGTCGGCACCACGTGATATTTGTTTACATACCGGTGCAGCCATTTTGTTTCTGGGCGCCTCTCGTCTCTCTCTCTGCTGCGCGGTGTCACAGCCCTACAGTTGACGAGCGCCGCCAATGACCGCGCACTATGCCCGTCACAACCGGCGGCGGTTTCGTTGGGAGAAAAGGCAACACTGCAAGCCAGAAACAAAATGGCCCCAATACGCTTCCGGATGCCCGAAGTGGCGGTACTCTTAAGCGTAGCTTATTTAGTGACGTTAACTTTTACAATGCTTCCAGACGCAAAGGAAAGAGGGAAAGCGCTCATAGAAAGTGTTGCAGAGTCCCTTAAAAGTCACAGATAAGCTACGCACCTGCTTTCGGTAAGTAATCATTGCCGCCTGCGTGAACGATCGCCACCAGTTTAATGAACGGAAACAAACGAGAGGCTAGCAGGAAGCAGACCAGGTTCGCCGAAAAACCGAACTGAGCGCGTGGTGAGGACGCGTATATAGTGGGGACTGCGGACGAGCTGTGAGGTTGCACCCGTTCCACTGCCTATCGCTGTTAACGGAGGCCAACGAACCTGCCGTTAACCTGCAGTGGCACTGAAACTAACGGGCCCCTGCAACCCTTTCTCATCTGAAACGCGGCTAGAATACATTCAGTAAGCACATCCAGTCCACGGGTAAAATGATAATGAAATAAACGAAATACGCGAGTCAATATTACTGCCATACGCATACCACATAAATTGGAAACTCACTCAAAACATTTTTCCCCTTTTTTCCCCCACGTTCTTAAATGCCCGAGCATTCTTCGCGCACTTTTATGAAACGTCACACAAGCGGCATCGCGGCTGGCCGGCTTCATTTCAGTTCCAGCAATAAAAGCATTCGATAGCTGCTTTGAATTAAATGTCAACAAAGACAACGCAGATTTTTGAAAACCGACCTGCTGTGATGAGCAAATCGCGGACTGCCGTTACGTGCTCGTGAAAACTATACCTCTCGCAGTATTTAGAGTGACGACGGGTAACGTGAAGGCGTTTATATGTGGCAGGGCCTAAAGTTGCTTTTCAATCAATCAATCAATCAATCAATCAATCAATCAATCAATCAATCAATCAATCAATCAATCAATCAATCAATTCAATCAATCAATCAATCAATCGATCGATCGATCGATCGATCGATCGATCAATCAATCAATCAATCAATCAATCAATCAATTCAATCAATAAATCAATCAATTCAATCAATCAATCAATCAATCAATCAATCAATCAATCAATCAATCAATCAATCAATCAATCAATCAATCAATCAATTCATTCATTCAATCAATCAATCAATCAATCGATCGATCGATCGATCGATCGATCGATCGATCAATCAATCAATCAATCAATCAATCAATCAATCAATTCAATCAATAAATCAATCAATTCAATCAATCAATCAATCAACTCAATCAATCAATCAATCAATCGGCTGGTCGATCGATTAGGGATTTCATTGAGGAAGATTGATTCATGAATGAAAATTGTTCAGTCACTATAATTGATTGATTGCAATACATTTATTTCTAAAGTTAGCTTTTTTCAGGATTGAATATCTCCCTTGGTTGATATGTGGGCGACTCTGTGAATTATCATGCTTTTCAGGACCAAGTGAAATGATACTTTATTTAAATTATTCCTTGAAATTGTCGACTGAATGTAATGGGTTGAACAAAATTACTTGTTTTAGTTAGCACTTTTACCAAGCTTTCTTTTTAATTGTTCCCCTTTCCCACGTGTAGGATAGCAAACTAGGCCACCGCCTGGTTGACATTCCTGCCATTTTAGATGCAGAGCATCTGATTCACTCGCCTTGTCCCTCCGGCGCCGTCGTCGTCGTTGTCGTCGGCGTCGTCCACCCCTCCCCCATTCTCCTCGCCGCGCCAGCTGTGCTCTCCGCCACTCACCCCCTCTCCTCTCCGACAGCGAACACTCTCTCGCGAGGGGCATTGGATTGGATTCGATTGGATTGGCTTGGATTGGTTTGGCTTGGCTTGGATTGGATTTGGATTGGATTGGATTAAAGTGGAATGTGTTGGATTGTGTTGCGTCATAGCCGCGGCACGTTGCGTCATAGCCGCGGCAGACGCGCTGGGGGCGGCGCATGTGCAGTACTCTCTCTTCCGCGGATTCCTCTCCTTCGGGCGCGCTGCGCATATAACCGTTGTGCCGTTCTCCGGCGAAGCAACATCCACGCTTGGCTGAAACACCTAGAGTCCACGCCGCTTTACAAGTACGCCAACGTCGTCATCGACTGGGACCGGCTTACGGAGTCCCCTCAACGTTATGCGCGCTATGAAACGTGGTCCCTTCGGCGCTCCGCCTATGCGTCGCATCTACACAGGGGTTCCCGCGAGGGGAGGTGGGAGTTTTTTTTTATCTTCTTCATTCCTTCCTATCTCCCGTCTGTGAGCTCATGCGGGTATGTTTATGGTGCAAAAATTAGCTGGCCATAGATGTACTTTTGGGGCTAAGGTTAAAAGCATCATGCATCATGATGCCAGTGAAAGCTGACTCTGTTACAAAACTAAGGCAATAAATGCTAGCACAATTTAAGGGAATCTGAAACTTACCCCGCAGCTACTGAGCCCGTAACAATAAAAAAAAGTAACAGCAAAAACGGCAGCAGCGACTGATCAGCGACTGAATAGGACATCGAGATCACTGAAATTATACGCCAATCCGCCGCGGTGGCTCAGTGGCTAAGGCGTTGCGCTGCTGCGCACAAGGTCGCGGGTTCGCTTCCCGGTCGCGGCGGCCGCTTTTTTGATGGAGGCGAAAAGCAAAAACGCTCGTGTGTGCGAGGTTTCGGCGCACGTTAAAGATCCCCAGATGGTCAAAATTAATCCGGAGCCCTCCACTACGGCGCGCCTCATCGCCTGCGTTGCGTCGGCGCGTTAAACCCTACAATCAATCAATCAATCGAAATTATACGCCAGAAATTGGTCCCAAGCAGAATACTTCGCTGTGTGCTTTACATCGTGAGGGACGCTTAGATGTCCTCGCACTTTTTTTTTAAAGCCGTAAACAGTAGTAAAGTAAAAATAAAAGCTTCAGAATGGTCATTCTGCCTTGCTAGTGCAGACTTAGTTTACGATAGCAACCCACACAGCACAGAACACTATGGGCACGGTAAAGTTTAGTCTCCTGCGTAGCATAGAAAGGAACGAAGGAAGAGAAAGGGACATCGCATTCTGTGATAAAAAATCGAGGTACTCAGCATAGTGTTAGCGCGTTCGTCAAAAATATGCCCTCATTTATTACACCTCTTGGCAGGCATCAGGTCAGGCCTGCAGACTCCCGGCTCGGCAAATTTGCATCATTAGTCGCAGCAGGGGCTGAAATTAAAGGAACAGCTGACGCGAAACGAGCTCGGCATCCGGAGTAGAAGGAAACGAATTACTCCCGAATGAATCCACCGCATACTGCGTTTACTGCAACTGGCGCCCTTTCGGTTTCAATGACGTAACACAAAGAGCGACTACATTACTCCTCGAAACCCAGCGGCTAGAAACGGACCCTGTCCCAGTAACACAATTTGCCCCCAAGGAGCCCAGCGTGGGAGGGAAAAATAAGGGATCAGGGCATATTCTAATGAAGAGCAGCCAAACGGAGAAAACGCGGGCGGACGCACATCCAAATGAAGTTCCGTAGTCGAAGGAAGAGGCAGACGACGACGTGGGGCCCGAACCGGGGCTCTGGCGGACGTGAGGTGAAACCGCGGAGCGCTTCTCCTCCATCCGCGGCCACCAGGGGGAGCAGCCGAGAGCGACGGAGCCTCCCCAGAACGCGGTGGGGATTGGAAAGAGAAAGAATCGGGAGCGCGGGAGGAGGGAATAACGGGTGGCCAGAGGGGGAGGCGAACGAACAAAACTAGAGCAAGGGGGCCGTTGAGAAAGGGTTCGAGGAGGCAAAGGGGGAGAGGGGAACGGCGGGAGAGGAGGACGGCCATTCCGTCGACGGCGAGCGCACACGCGCACGCCGCCCGGCCGATGGAGGCGGCACACCGCTGTGCTGGGCTCGCTGAGGACGGCACGCGTGCCGGCGGTCCCGAGCCCTCGGCTTGCCGCACCGCGACCACAGGTGTTCCGGTTCGGCGGCGGGGCTGCTTCGCTGCCGAGCACGCGCCCCTCGCGGCTCGGCCTTAGCCGCCGTGGTAGAGGCGAGAGGCGGAAGTAAGTTCCGGCGGAGATAGTGAGGCTCCTCCTTGCCTCTCGGGAACGGCTCGGACAAAGTGACGGCGAGACATGCCGCGGACTTGGCAGAGTGCATTCCATCTCACCGGGGACAGCATCTGAGCCTCGTGGGAACGTCGACATGCGGTCGGCACTTGGCGTGGGATACCGCGCCGTGCTCCTCTCTTGGATCACGCTGCTTCTGATCAGTCCAGGTAAGTCTTCCGCCTCTCTTTTCCGAGCACAATGTCACTCGCGGCCGGAGCTTCACTTTTTATCTTCGTTCAAGCGGGGACTCCGACGCGTTCTCTTTATTTTTTATTTCGTCTTTTTTTTTTTTCGGAAGCGCACCTTTCCCACGGCGGAAATTTACATTTTAGAGCCACTGTACCGGGTTTAAGGAGGCAAAGGCCGACCAAATCGCTAAAAGTGGCACCGAACGGTTTGGCAGCGAAGTTTCCGGGCAGTACACAAAACCAAGTCGCGAGCCTTGTTACATGCGCTCGGCAAACTAGTGTATCCATTTATTTTCGGTTTGAATTTGTATACACTGGAAGAAATCAGTTCCTTTCCAACTCGCTTGGGATTTTCGTCGAGCGAAGAAGCACGTTTCAGGTCGGCGTTTTGTAGCGCCAAAATTGTGCAATTCTTGTTTGGGGATGATCGGATTCAGGAAATTAGGCCAATGGGGAGACGCGTCACTCTTGCTCGAAATAGATGTGACTTCGTAAAAACCATTTCTTGTTTTTCTCCAGAAGTAAAAGGGATGCCAGGGAGCATAATGCCGTGATTCGAACGGTCAAGCACCAGCAGCTAACTCTGTGCCCGTTCCTGTAGTGGCCCCGATTACACATAAAAAAATTGGCGCACTCCTCTCAATGCCTTTTGAATGAGAATTGTTTGGGGAAAATCGTTTTCGTGCGCATGCGCGTCGCCTGCTGCTACGCAGCATCGTTTAAAAAGAAAAAAAAAAGAAACAACCAAACTATAAATTCTGGCTGGCGGCAACTTGAAGGATTTGCCAGAGTTAAATGAAACAGCGCAAATACTGCGGAACGAAGTCATTTTAATTAGTTTCTATTTGTCTCTTTTGTTGTTATTTCTCACGTAAACCAATTTGCACACTCCTTCTCTTTTCAGTTATGCATAATACACGTAACAAAGAGCGGTGACTGGTTGTGTCCTAGAGCTCGCATTGCGCGGGTTCACTTTCCTCGCCCGTTCTTATCATGATCTTTGATTCAATTGACCTGTACGGTAGTAGAGGAACTCCTGGCCTTCTTAAAGTCATGCGCCACTACAATGAAAGATTCGCTGTAATAAAAATAGGTGCGGATTCAACTATGTTTTACTATTTCAGAAGCTCGTGTTCTTTCGGTGCAATAAGCCAGCGTAACATGCCACTCATAGTGAAAACGAAGGGCATAGGTACAATGATTTCCTGTAAAAAAAATGTAACATTTTCGTGGTATGAGTACATGATTGAAAGCCGAACACGTTTTAAAGGGACCCTGCAACACTTTCGATGAACGCTTTCACTCTTTCCTTCGCGTCTGGAAGCACTGCGAAAGCTACAGTTATCGCCAGCACGGAGCGGCACTGCGTGATTTGCTCGTCGCACCAGATACACTACCGTTCCTGCTCCGTTTTTGTGACTATTTCTATAGTTGCCATCGAAAAGCGTTCATTGCTGCAACTGAAGGAAAACCGGCCAACAGCCGCTGCATGGCCTTAATGACCTAATTCTAGCGGTCGAAGAACGTCAAGACCGGGAAAGAGAGAAAAATCTTTTGGGCGAGTTTTCAAGTTTTCTGATGGGCATAGAGCAGTAATTTTTTGCTGAGGTACTTTGCGTCCCCCTAATCTAAGTACTGGGTGTGTTGGGTGACTACGTTCTGCAAGCATTTAAGATTTCAAAAAAGAAAAAAAGTGTTGCAGGGTCCCTTTAAATCAAACGGATAAGATTCGCCGCACACTGTTACGCCAGAAGAATTTTACGGTATTACTTCAAATTTATATCGTTGCATATCGAAATAAAACGACGGCGTATCTTAGCGTGCTGGCATCATCAACCATTTACTGCGCGAAAATGACAAGTTCATTTATTTGCTCATTGATTGCCCCATTACAAAACATTCAAGTAGACAGTTAAGGCTCCTTACGTTCATCGAAGGTGATTGCCTAACTGGCCAATTTACCTCCAGCGGTTACGTGTGGCAGTGGTTGGTTATGTTGGCACTGCAGCCTTGAGAATTGCGTTACGGTGGTCCAACCAACCTGTGCTTACAAGAACCAAAAAAATATTTTATTGACAAATTCTATGCAGGTGCATCATATTCACCTGAAACAATCCTAAAATGGCACTACCCCCCCCCCCCCCCCCCATCAACCGGAAATGGCCATACCGTCAGCGAGCCCCCAAGGCTGATTCGCACCGCCTAGTCTGGAACTGCCCAAAATTCTCTCGGTACCGGAATCTCACTTCCCCCCTAACCCATATCGATCCCCTCACATTCGATGAGAACATTATCAACCTCATTGCACAGTTCGCCACTAAGAGCGTCTAGCGCGAGTCATAAAATGATGACCTAGACCAGTGAATAGATCATTCAATGCTGAACTACCCTCTGGCCAAAAAATTCCTACCACCTCCCGACGACAACGAACTCATTAGGAACCCCTTTTACCCATGAATCCTGCCCTCCAAACTCCCCCACGAGGCTTCCGGTCTTCCCATTTTGAATAAAAGATTTAGCCACAACAATGAGAATTGCGGAATCGGCCCTGAGGTGCTGCGGCTGTCATCCTCACTGACCAATCCCAAAGAGCGGGTGTGGGGGAATTGCCGGTGGGCATATTGGGGTCGCAGCCAAATGGAATTGCTGAATGCGCCATGAGCTTCTGACGGGGGATGTCATCATCATCCGCCAATCCATCTGAACGGGTATGGGGTTAGGCCTATTTTCAGCCTTTACGGTGAGTAATGTTAACGTTGAGCCTAACTATGTGATAGGTTGCCTCTATCTCGTTGTACGTCGAGCTGCAGGTAACGATTGACAACGTTAGACCTCAAAGCGTGAGTTTAATTTAACGTAAAGTCGTCGTACACGTAACGGAACCGCAAACCTGCGTTCATCGTTGCATGACAAGCCCCAGCCAATGGAGACGTCAGATGGGCGCATACCCACGTTCGCAGACAATAGGGTGAGAATAGTTGGTGGGTGTATATAGATACACCACAGTGAATTTGGTTTTAAGTGCAATGCACTTCTTAAGCGACCCTGAACCTGCGTCCACCGGCGATGTCCGCGCACGTGGAGATGGGCGCGCGCAGCCTGGCCGCTGACATGGCACATACCCACGTGGGGGATTGGCCAGGAATCTCCTCGTCTTCCTTGACAACGGGGGGAGATGGGTGCGCGCTGCCTGGCCGCTGACATGGCACATACCCACGTGGGGGATTGGCCAAGAATCGGGCGTGGGAAGGGCTAATGCACCTGCTTAAAGGAGTACTGACACGAAATTTCAAAGCTGAGATCCGCTCTAGCAATCAAGTACAACGACAACACAAATAGGTGTCTGTGAATAAATGCATCTTTATTTCATTGTAGTTGTGTGTGTGTGTGTGATCTCTCTTTCGCGAACATTACCGAACCGCGCAAATTCAACTCGTGCATTCGCACTTTCACATTCTTCCCCTCGGGGAAATGCGGGGAATTTTTTCGCACAATCGTAGTTGCGGCAACTCCAGGTCTTCGCAGAACGTGCCATGTAGCGCTATCGCCCCAATAAAAAAACAAACATTTCATACTCGTTTGAATGTAAAAGCGCAGGAGGATGACTGCATCACCCTTAGCTCTTTCGAAGTCACGCTAATGGAGCCTGGGTTCATGTTTTCATATTTTCTACTTGTACAGAAACCTCCTTGTACCTATTTCACGCCTATGTTAACACTGCACAGTCGACTCTCGATAATTCGAAGTCGCTTAATTGGAATTATCAGTTAACTGGAAGCGATGTGCCGGTGCCGCCAATTTTACATGCAATCCAATGGGAGAAATTGCGCAATCATTTGAAGATAAAACTCATTACATCGGTTAACTGGAAGTTATTTCGAATAAAAAGCATGAAGGTGACCGTCATTTCTCGATAAAATGCAAAATTTTCAAGTGCGAGAACGTCACCGTGTTTCATACTGATGCCGGCGTCGTCGCCCCTGGGGCAGCGCACAGTTGACAATGCGCAGTCCAGCTGCACTCACGCCAACGCGCGCATCTCTTTCTTTTGAGGCTCTCAACCTTCTTTGTTGCGCACAGAGCCGTGTGAGCAGTTTGTGTGGTGGACCCTTAAAGGGACTCTGCAACAGTATACCGATAAACACTTTCACTCTTTGCTTCGCATCTGCAAGCACTGTGGAAGCTATAGTTATCGCCAGCACGGAGCGGCAGCGCGTGATCTGCGCGTCGCACCAGATGCGCCTTCCATTTCTGCTTTGCCTTGTGGCTTTCCTTTTAAAGTGGCTGTCGAATGCGCCATTGCTGAAACTGAAGGAAAGCCAGCCAATAGCCGCTACACCGCTGTAATGACGTAATACCAGCGGTAGAAGGACGCCAAGACCGGGGAGAGAGAAGCATTTTTCGAGCAAGTTTATGATTCACCTGACTGGCATAGAGCAGTCATTTTTGGCCGCGGAACTTTGCAACCCCCTAATCAAAGTACTGAATGTGTTGGTCGAGTGCATTATGCGAGAATTTAAGATTTCTAAAAAAGTTGAAAAAAGAAAAAGTGTTGCAGGGTCCCTTTAAGGCGTCGATTTTCACGATAAGTTTGAACTATCATGGCAATCGGTCTGTTACGCTTGACAACAAAAGTCGGCATTCTGAACGAGATCAAAGGAGACATGTTGCGGACTATAATTGGAAGTTCAGTTTATTCGAAGCGTTTTGCGGTCCGCGTGGGCTTTGTATGAACGTGAGTCGACTGTATTTAAGTTTTGCGAGTGTTTGCAGCCACGTTAAAGAGTTTGTAAATAACTATAGAGTCATGACGGAACGCAAGACCGCTGCACGGCCTCCCTTCAAGGGGACACGACTTGCGAAAATGCCGATGTTGTCACTGACAGGAAGTTCGCAAAAGATCGGCATGCTTGGCCGGCATTCAAACGTCCAATTAAACGCGAGTTACTCAACTGCGCAGTTTCCAAGTCTATGATTAGTCTAACAAGCATCCGCCCTAACTGGGAAAACATCCGCTTTGTCTCATTGTACTTAATAGGCTGCTTTCGGCAAGCGCAAAACTGGAACACTACCGGGGTGTACTTGCATATCAAACGGAATGGACTCTGTGCCGCCGTTTTTATTACGTGCAATTAAACACAATCTGTTTAATGAGACACTTTTTGTCTCGGTGTTTTTATCTTTATTTTTCGGGCTGATGCGCACTCATATCGGTACCAACTCAATGTAAATTTCTTACTTCTATATAATAGCTTATAAGACAAAATGATTTAATTGGTGTCGCTCAGCAACGGTAAATGTTCGCCTACAAAACATATCAAGGACTGAATCCTCAAGTAAAAGTTGTTTTGCTAATTTTTATAACTTATTAGACAGCTAGCGTTAAGGTGCCTGTCCAAAAAAAAAAAAAACCTTCAGTGTCGACATTTAATGGAGTCAAGCTAATTGATCCAGCAATACAAGTGCGGGAAAAAGAAAATGCGTATTCGTTAGACTGGGATGACCTTATGGTCGCTAACGGCGCTACCGATGCCCGCTGCCGATGTCGCCTCACAAAGCGGGAAACGAATGTAGAGAAGGTTTGCGTTCATTAATGAGAAATCATTTAATGTGCCATTAAGCCGAAAAGCTACCATCTGGCCTTTGTACCAGTGAAATGGCGTCTAAAACGGCCGACGGAGCAAAAAAGAAACGTAATGTAATGAAGTAGAAAAGAAAATTAGAAATATTTAGTACTGGTTGGAATATGAGCGCAGGACTTTTGAAAAGCTAGTCTAGCACGCATCTTTAAAGCCCGCTTCTAGCACTGTAATGGCCGACATCCACGATGGCGCTATCTGACTGAAGGTGTACTTAATGAATGTGTTGTGGCCTTCGACTTAATAAACATTCACAACTGGTGCACTTAGCGCGGCGTTTGATGGATTTGACCTTGCTTGGTCCGTTATCAGACTCAGCGTTAAAGTAACGCCACGTTAAGGCTGAATTAGGCATAAGAGTATACTCACTAGGGTGGATTGGCCATGATGATGACAGCTGTCGCGAGACGCTCACGACCAATTCACCAATTTATATTTTGCTGCGACGCCAAAATAACTAACCAAAATTGTCACATACACACTCAACGTGAGTGGCCAAGGACGGTAACACCTGCCGTCAAAGGCTGACGGCCGGTTAAACCAACACCTGTTGGCTGCAACGTCAATATACTCACTCTATTGAGCACTCGTCAGCGTTAAACTCGAATTCATGCTTTCGAAATTACAACACTTAAAAATCCTTAGGTGCCCTCGAACGTTTCTTTGTTATTTGTTTTTTTACTGGTGCCTATCGGCCGGTGATTATTGATTGGTACGACGACGGGGGGAGGGGGATGTTGGCGTGGATCTGGCTGCATCTTCACTATGGATACCGTCTTGGGAGTCTGGTTTCTTTACACGTTTTAGATTCCCATTTCATTTATTGCCTACGCAAATAGCTTATGAGCGGACCCGCGAAGGGAGATCCCCGGGCTGCAGGGCATAGGCGCGGAATAGAGACACCTACTACCAATAGCTCTCGCACAAAACGAACGTAATGTTGCCGCTGGGCGCTTATAGGCAAATGACGAGAATGAGCTCGCTTAGCGGCTATTTCGGGCGGGCAGCTCCCTGCATGTTTGCCTGCTGGGTTCATAATGACGCTGATTTTGCCGGCTACATTTCGCATCTTTGCGCTCGCTGTACTTCCGTACAAACCTAACCGTCCTAATTTTCTGCGTGGTTGAAAATATTCGTAGCAGTTCCAAGCACTTTGACTTGTCCGAGAAAAGAAAGGCGCGCGCGCACCCCATCACCTTTACTTACCGTTCAACCAGAAGGGCAACATTTCATCCACCATTCGCGCATCTGCTTTATATTTGGTGGATCTTCCCGCACCCGGCGTATGTGTTCGTACGCCGGGTGCGGGAAGATCCACCAAATATAAAGCAGATGCGCGAATGGTGGATGAAATGTTGCCCTTCTGGTTGATTACTGAATGCGCTCTTGAGAATGGTCTCTTTAAAATGGTGTAGCAGCTTGTCCGACTCCCCTAGAGTGCACTAAGCACGCTCCATCTGCCCGGTCTCTGCGCGAAAACTGAAAAGAAAACAAGCTAGTGAACTGTGAACCACATATGAACAGCGAACATGCGCATTAATACGCAGAGAAAGAGAACTGTGTGAACAGGGAGCACCGCTGAACTGCTCTTTCCCCTACCTTTTGACCTCTCTCCCTCCAGGGCATCTGGCCTCCTTACCTCAATAAAGCCATTCTCTCTCTCTCTTTATATTTGAAAGAATAATTTAATACTGGTAGAACAGAAGACATGCTCTTGCCGCCAACGTTGTGTCAGAATTGTCGCAACAGGGCAGATCTTGCCTTTCAAAATACCTTCGTCTCGCCCCCTGCTCCAAGAAATCTCTCCTCGGATAGGTTTTAAGAGGTTCCTCTAATAGCTTCTAATGTGGCCTAAGCAATAACGCTAACAGCTTCTTACATTGCTCATATCCGTTATGAAACTAGGTAATTGTCGCGGCACTGTCTGCCACGCGCCTCGAGGTCAGTCGGGCAGCAATACCCTGCTGGTCAATCGGGCACTATATGACGCCGGCGGCCCCGTATCATGCAGCTGAAAGGAGGCGTTCGTACGCTCTAAGAAGTCCCCTTGGGGCGTCTTTACTAGAATTCTCCAGAATGACCAATCCAAGGAGCCTAGTGTGCAAATTTGGCGAATGAAGTGGCCGAGCATTCAAGGGACCCCGCAACACTCGATAAACGCTTTCACTCGTTCCTTCGTGTCTGTAACCACTGCGAAATCTGTAGTTATCGCCAGCACGGAGCGGCACTGCGTGATTTGCTCGTCGCACCAGGCACGCCTTCCGTTTCTGCTTTGTTTTCGTGGCTTTCTTTTTAAGGTTGCTATCGAAGAGCGTTCATTGCTGCAACTGAAGGAAAACCGGCCAACAGCTGCTACATGACTTTGATGACGTAATTCGAGCAGTGGAAGAACGTCAAGACAGGGAAAGGAAGAAAAATATTTTGAGCGAGTTCACAGGTTATCTGATGGGCATAGAGCAGTAATTTCTGGCTGGGGTATTTTGTGACTTCCTAATCTAAGTACTGGGTGTGTTGGGTGACTACGTTCTGCAAGAATTTAAGATTTTAAAAAGTTTTGAGAAAAGTGTTGCGGGGTCCCTTTAATTTGTGCGAATAGGACATCTGCGTTGGGACGTCGCGCTGTGCAAAACTCCTTGCACGCCTTACGTGTTGTCTGCGCAGATTCACTTTTTCACTCAAATTGAATGCTTAGTCACGTCATTCGCCGAATTTTCACTTTGATTTGTCATTCTGGAGCATTGTGGTAAAGACGCCCGAGGGGGACTTCTTAGAGTGTAGAGGCGTTTGGCATGTTATTAATTAGAACCTGGGTGATAGCGCTGGTTTCGTGAAGCCGCTTTGGGGGAAGTCAACAAGGAAGGTTCGAATTTTCCCTCGACATGTGAGAAAATTCCCCAATATTTATTTAAATTCTCCCAGCTTTTACTGCGAAGAAGTATATGTGTCCCCCTCCACACCCCGCCTCCCCCACCAGTCTTCATTTCGTTGAAGCCGATTTACTCGGCGCCGCTCCGTGGCTCCTTCTCGCCACCGCCGACCCCTCTTTCCGACGGCTATCATGGCGGCTATTCTCCTCGCCACCACCGAGGCCTCCTTCACAAGTTGCGCATTCGGCTGACAGCGGCTGTAGCGCCGTTATAAGGTGATTGAGTATAATCAACAGCATGGGCTGGTTTTCGCGATAGCAAAAAGAAAGAAAACGCGACGGGTTAAAATGGCGCAGAAAGGCGAGATCAAAGCAAAAACAAAATGAACAGAGTTTGGGCCCCTGCTGTTCTAATCAGAGCAAGAAACAAAATATAAAGACAAAGAAACGCGCTCTCTCAACAAATGACCCGCGAGCAGTGCGACGGCGGGAAAATGGATTTGCAGTGACAAACCTTCATTGGATTCGCCATGGCACAAGCGAGAGGCAATGGGGAGAGCGGGAGAGAGCGGGAGCGGGGATCGGAGATGGGGACACGTGACAGAGGCGTAAGACGACATTTTCAGTGAAGCAAGCAGACACGCGGCAATTTTTTCTTGTATATAACGAAACGGCACGTCAGACATATTGACACCTCCGTAACTTCCATGTGGCCAAATCGCGAGGGATGTTTTCTGGTTGGAATTGGCTTTGGGTTCAATCTAATTCGAAGGTACCCAGACACAATGATTATTGACGATAAATGCAACAGATTTCAGATCTTGATTTCGGATGTTTTAGGAAGCAATACAAACTTTATTATTCTTATTTACATTTTTAAGAGTCTCCCTGGTGTTTGTTAACACAAGCAATGACAGTAGATCTAGGTGAAATTTCTGTTAAAAAGACGCCGGGCTGCTGAATTTCGATTCGGGACATTCGTCCAGACTTTGCTCGCGGGTAGACCAAGTGGTAGCGCTAGTGCGATAGTGCACCAGGAAAACAAAAGGACTATGCATCGCGTTTCCGACCATAACCGCAGATCGTGCGTGGCACCCCCGTGTTTGAACCTGCACTTGTCACTTTAATCTGTCCAGGCGCCGCTGCCAACTTGGCAAAGCCAACTCGGCAGCGTGGTATGATCGCCGTTTCACTGCCAGCGCGGCATAAGTTCGAAAACCTGTACCGTCAAGCTGATTTTCTGGGTTTAATCTCCCCGCTACATAAATGCGGGCACCGACGCATGAAAACAAGGACGCCTATTCTGCAAAATCCCTGCATTCTTTACTCTCCACTTTTCTTTTTTACACTACAAAGCCTGAACATGCCACTTTTTGTATTAACAATGAGTATTTTGTTACATTAGGCACTAATTATAAAACCATCTGCCGTAAACAAGTGCACGAGGGGGGTGTCTGGCGGCATTCTGTACTTCTCCCCAATTAAAACAGCTTTTTGCGCGGTATCACTGGTACCAAACAGCAGAAAGAAGAGCTTCGCTCAATTCAGGCAAGTCACGTTACCTAATCCCATCAAGTTTTACGAAATGTTTCCCGCAAAAAAAAAAAAAACGAAACAGAGTCAAGAAACGCGGGAATCAGCAAGTATGATTGGCCTGCAGCGAGGGGCCGTCATTCAGTGCGCATAGCTAAGCGCGGGAGATAACAAAGGGAAGAGGAGCGAAACGGGCTTTTCGAGTGCGGCCACTTACTTTCGCTGAGAGCCCGGGCTGGGAGAGCGGCGTAAGTGCGGTTGCAAAGCCACACTGCAGCTGCCGTTATTACGTGTTTAACGGCCCGCTATCTGGATGGCGCAGTATGCGAGACAGCCGGTTTTATGGTGAGATTTTTACGACAGGCCGAGTTTCATTCTTGAGAAAAACAAAGAGAGAGAAAAATAGCTTTATGGAGTGAAGTTGAACAAAAGTAAGCCCCTCCCGGAGTGCGTCCATGGCTCGACTTAGCATTGGGGGTAAAGAAAGCTAACCAAAACGAAACGGCTTGACAGGGACGTCGCGTCTCGCATGGTCTGTTCGTTCCAGACTGTCCTGCCATAGAATGCCGAAAGCGAAGGATTTGCAGCTGCGAGTTAGAAGGGAGAGTGAAGAAGAAGAGAGAAGGAAAGGAACAAATATAAGTGCGGATTGAGTGCAAGAGCAAAATCTAGCGGTCATTTGGAAAGAGCGGCGGGGCCCGGTTTGTCGACGACGTCACGAGAGGCCTCTGCCGGCAACCGCACTTCGTCCTCGTAACCCCTTTCAGAGTCTCCGGCTTTCCCTTCCGTCCCAGCTCCGGCTACACTTCTCCTTTCAGCACGGCCGGAAAAAAAAAAAGATAGGGAACCAAACGCAGGGCCGGCGGAGAGCAAAGTACACGATCGTGTGTGCGCGTCGTCGTCGCAGGGCGGCCTCGGCAGAATGGAATGGACGGTACGAGCGGTGTGCAGACCGCGGTCCGCTAAAGGGAAGGGAGGTAGAGGGAGGAGGGGGCCGTTTGGACGGCCGTTGTCGGGACGGCCGCTGCCGGCGGCGGCTGCCAGCAGCGAGCACGATAAGCGGCCCGAAACCATAAAGCCACGCGCAGCACGGATAATGAAAGGGAAAACGGCGCTGCTCCCCTAACGTGCACCTCGAGTGGCGCTGGTGGTGGGTGGGAGGTGGCCGATGGTTTCGGGGCCGCAGTCCGCATAATGACGGTCACTTAGAGAAGCGGGGGGGGGGGGGGGGGGGGGGGGGCGGGGGGGAGACGCGGCTGCTGTTCAGTCCGGGGCTGCGGCGGCGGCGTCAGTATGGGCCTCGCGTGAGTCTTCCTTGAGGGAGGAGGGATTCGCATTGTGGATTCCCGTTACGCGCCATCGTCATGCCCGTCGCCGCCGTCCGCGATCGATGCGGCCGAATCGCACGTACGACGACGACCCGCTGCCGCCGCCGCGGCCAACGCCGGGGCTCCTCGGCACACGCGCCTCGCCGTGCGTGTCGCGTCCGTGCCTGTCGTTTTCACTTAGCCCCCGCTGCGTCAACATGACGGCGGCCACGTGGGGAGGAAGAAAGACGCGTTACGTGGCTGCTGCCGGCGGTCAATCGACCCGGCTGGCCCTTGGTCCGCGCGCCACGTCCCGACTGTAGCCATCGCCCTCCTCACCTCCCACTTCAGTCACCCATCCATACCTCTGAGCAGGTCTTCCTCTTTCTCTTTCATTCCTGTCCTTCCGGGGGAAGCAGTTATTGGAGGTCGCCACTAGCTGATTATTGTTGCTTCCGAAGAGAGCTCTTCAGCAGGTGCTCGACCGAAATTCGCCCGGGCTATCCGTTCGGCCGACATTGCGTGAGCACGCCGGGCCGGTACGACTTCTCCTTCTCCTATTGCCAGCGGTCTCTTCAGTGCCCGCTGTCGTTGGGGATTGTTGCGCTTTGGAGAGACTCGTTTACACAGACTCGAAATAACCAGCGCCCCGCGAGTGAAACAATATACTGCTGACGACGGAAACAAAAGATTGGCCCTTTCCTAGCGAGGTGTTATTGGTTTCGTGCGGTCGCCAATATGCCTTTCTCGGGTGGGCTTTCGTTACCTTCCTGTTATGCCCTTTTGCTTCCTCTTGAGGCTTCCGTTGCAAGCGGTCTGCTCAACCATCCCCGTTTCATTTTGTCGCAGGATATACTTACTTGACGCCCGTAGCGTTCTGTAATTCCGTTTCTTTCGCTTCGCCCCGTTCTTGAGAGCGCCCAAAGCAAATTGAACATGAGGTCGTTTTGTGCTTTCATTTCCGGCTTTCAACGCAATTTCGCGTGGCGACGAGACCAGCACACCAAGAGCGTTCTCCTTCTTTCTTGTTTCTTCTTTGCTTGGCTCTGACACCGACAACTGGGATTAACTTTTTTCCAGTCAACTTGAGCCGCATGCAATTTAAACGGGGACATGTGTTTTTAACCTTGACACGAGATTGTTTCCATCCTGACTAATACTTTTTCTTAACGCACAAGAATAACAACGCGCTTTTCCTTTTTTAACACGAAAGTGTTTTATTCCGGGATTCACAAAGATTTCACTTACGTCATATCCGTCACGGAAGTGACGCCAAAACAACAAAGCAAGTGGCCTGTAAAGGGTGCACCCCTGCATACGGGGTCTTCTTGCGGGGAAGCAACCTTTAGAACGAAAGAGTACGTTATACTTAGGGTTGTTCGTTTTCGGGTTTTATATTTTGACACGAAGGTGTTTTATGCTAGGATACACCAAGATTTCACTGACGTCATATCCGTCACGGAGATGACGACCGTACACCTTTGCCGGAGCCACCCGCCAGCAAGATGTCGCTCGCCAAGCACACCCGCAAGACAGCGGCCGACTGGAAAATCATGCTCAGCTGCAGATTTCCCTGCACGTTTCACTTTGGTGTTTTACCGATTCCTATGACAGAGGGATCAACCACAGTTTTGCTAATATCACACGTGTTTAGTTTTTTAGAAAGCTCGATAATCACAAGGAGGGGAACTTAACTAGCATTGAAGATAACAAAAGTGAGCTCAAATTGCGACAAAAGAGTGCATAGATTGGTAAATATTCTTATCTGTCCGCGTTGGTCCGTCTGGATGAATAAACGACTGTCGGTTGTAACCCGAACACTGGAATATTAATAACCAATATGACCTGAAAGTCTACCTTAACCTTTTCTGAAGCATTAAGCTTGCAGTTCATCTATGGATACTTTCTTCTATGGATACTTTGTGGGGTAGAAACTTGGGGTGTCACTGAGAACCTTGGAACAAAACTCGAGCCCAGCTCAAAAAGTAGCTGGCACAGCTGCCTCCTCCCGAGAAAGACATCGTGCCAGCGCGAGCGGCCGGAACTTTCCAGAATGCGCCATAGTCTGGGATGGTAAACAAAGCAAAAACAAAGCAAAGACAACAGAGTGCATACACCTGCCATGGCGCCAGACACCGTAGTAACAGCCGGCGCTACCAAGCAAAAAATGACAAGACCCACCTTCTCTTGCCCTCTCCGTGAGAATCCTGCATATACCTCCGGTGCTTCCGTATGGTCGTGAAGAGGAGGTGACAGAGGACGGAAAAAAGACCACCGGTCCTTTCGTCGTGTGGAACCTCCTTTCTGCACGCGACGAAGCGAAGAACGGGGCATTTCCCAATTACTGAATTAAACGGCTTTCGAGGGGATGTAGTGCACCCGTCATAGGTTATATTGCCACTCTGGTTGTACGGGGGAACTCAGTAGTGCTTCTGAGGAGCAGCCCAAATCAAGACAATGATAACGGTTTTCCCGGCGAAGATCAATGCGCCGACATGTGTCAATTCTTCTCCCTATAAAAGTCTGTAAAAGTCGCCAGTTCGGCGAGAAATGGTCAAATCTTGTAACCCTGTCAATGAGGCGCGCCTTAGTGAAGGCAAACGGTATAAGTTGACCCAACATACCCAACAGACCTGCACACATTTTTAATACCCATAAGAACCTTCGTACCTCGCCTCCATCAGAAATGGAAGCTTTGAGGTCGGGAGTAAAACACTGGACCTAGTGCGTACCGGCACAACGCCTTGGCAACTAGGCCACCCCGCCGGTTCTTCGCTCTGTTCTCTTTGTAGCGTTCGATAAGAGTGAGGCAAGGGTCCAAAGAAAAAAGAAGGTCGGAATGGAAGTACCCGAAACCTTCGAATGACCGAGGGCCTAAGGGCTTGAGGCGTCATACGTCTTGCTTAACTATCCTCTTTCTTTTTTTTTGTCCGTGTTTCTCTCTCCCCTCTCTCTGTCTCCCATGCTCCAAAGTGCCGTGGGCAGCCCTTACGGGCCCGCGAGAGAAAAACAAACAAAAAAAAACTGCATCTAGGCACCCTTTCCTCGTCTTGCTGACGCGCCATGTTGCCGCGGCGGCCAAGAAATGCCGCTTTGCACTTCTGCGGCCTGAGCGGGCCAACCTCAAAGTCCATCCGAGGTGTTATCGCGCTCATTTGTTACAATTAGCGGGCGTCGTAATGGCGTCCGCTTATGCGGTGCGTTGGCGAGCCGTTTAGGGGAACAGAATTAGCGCCAGCGTGCTGCCTTGCTGGGCGAAAAGGAACGGTGTAAGTTTTTGCAGTGAACGCCTTTCAGCGCCTCTATAACACGCACGCGCGGTGCGCCAGTACGATGCGGCTGGCTTCATTTGCGTTGTTCCCCGTTCACGTCTTTCGAAATCCTCATCTGTGTAGCCATTCCCTTTCCCACGTCCTGTTAGTCCGCGTATCTGCCCTGTGAATTGAGCAGCGCGCGTTGAAGAGCGTTGAAACGTTACAACGAAAGTGATAACGCCAACCGCTGCCACTCGAGAATTCTCAAAGGTATGTAATAAGTTCGATGAAATTTCCACTCTATTCCATGCATGCTGGGGTTGCCGTATTATATGGCCCTCAGTAAACACCAACACCGAGTTATATGAGCTATGGAAGGCAGCTCTGGTCAGCTCCAACCCTGGGGTTCAGAAGTAGCTGATCTTTAGGACCAAGACTCGGACAGAGGAAACAGGGGCCCCGAATGGAGGTAACCTACCTTAGCCCAACCAAGAGCTTTCATTTCAAATAAACGTGTTTCATCTCACTCTCTCTCTCTCTCTCTCGTCTCTCCCTCTGCCCGAATCCGGAACTAGCGCACCCATAACGCGCTTGCGTTGAATTGAAGAAAAAGTGATTGAAATACAGAACTAGCGTAGCAATTACGTAGTAAGGGCAACATGAACGCCCTTTAGTACACAAACACGGATGATTTATGTATACCGCAAGTCTCTCCTGAGTCTCAGCTTTTATCATTCGAGCTACACTAGAACGTGTCACCACAAATCGTCAGTTTCTTCGCGCTATCGAAATTTCGGCGCCTATGTATCTAAACATCGCTGTCTGTAAGCAGTGACACCGTTGAAATTTTCAAGTCAAGCATCGCTGTTTAACTACGCCGTTAGGACAGCGAATAATTTATTGCCATTTTCTTACCGCTGAAAATGGCGAGCAAAGTTGCTCTCTGCGGGTGACGCAAGAAAGGCCTCTCATACCACGGCTAAACTGTGAGTCGGTGATGGACATGCGCGCGACCTGCGCCAGGGAGGAAACGGGGTGACAGACCCAAAGAACCTCTCCCTCTCCTCGCTTGTTTCCGCCGAACTTCTCAGGCAGGCAGCCAGCTTGATGAGCCTTTCTGGCCTCCTGCCAGCGCGTCCCGGCTATTGATTAAAGTGTCCGGGCTCCTCGGAGCGATATGTGAGCCCTTCGCAAAGTTTCAAGGCGCGTCCACACGCGCTGCCGCCCGCCGGTCAGCCCGCGTTGTGGACTTGTCCTCCGCGGGCGCCTCCCCCGTCGGCGGGCTTGCGTTTGCGCGTTCGTGTCGTGCCGTGAAGCGAGACGTCGGTGCCAGCGGCGCGCCTGTGTTTGCCGCAGCCAAACAGACATGAATTCGCGGACTTCTTTGGCGCTCATTGGCGTCCGTGAATGTCGCGAGCCGCCGACGACGTCCCGGAGCGCGCCCAGAAACAGTGGCCGCATAGACGCGACCCCGGCCGCGGTGTTTGCCCAGGGAAAACAGAGAGCCTCACCGGCTGCTAATGTCCGTCCTGCGCGCCCCTGCAGTAATCCCGACGCTTTGGGCTTGGCCGCCTTCTCCCCGGTTCTTAATCATGGTGCCGCTCGCTGTACGGTGGCTTCTGCTCCGTCTTCGCACCTGGGTCCACGGGCGTAGCTATGCGTGGGACGCGAGGAATAGCACGCCCCGCGAACACTGGGCGCCTCCATTCGCTTACAGTGAAGCCGACTTTTAGAAAATTTGATTAGAGACACGTCGCTGTAATTAGCGCAGCCGGTTTGGTGCCTTCTTTGCTGTAATTTCATTTTCACTCAGCCAACTCTTCGACTTTTCTGTTTGCATTGTTGGCAAAGCTTGACAGTGGCCCTTGCTGTGGTGGCGTGGCGGCTAATGCGCTGTGCTTCTAGGCATGTGATTCTACGTTCGACTCCTGGTCGCGGAGACTTCACGGTGAAAATAAATATACGCGGATCCTGATAAGTCCTTCAGAGGCGAGAATTCGGTGCCACTTAATAAAACTCACTTTGGAAATTCGTGGCACTTCACTACGGCGTTCCGCATAACCCAGACGTAACCACGCTATGTTAGAGAGAGAGAGACAGAGAGAGAGAAAGAGAGAGATAGAGAGAGAGAGAAAGAGGGAGAGAAAGAGAGAGAGATAATTCTTTAATGAGATCGCAGAGGTAAGCCTTGCATAATGCTGGGCTCGCTAGTTCAGATGGTTGGTGAACAGGTAATGAGGGAGAAACGCTAAAATGAATAATACAAATAACAAAAAGAAAAACGAAACAAAATCTATCAGGCGGACACACGCACACACATTCACAAAAATAGTGAAAGAGGCAGTCACAAGCTGGAGTCTAGTCCAGAGTCTCCAAGGAAACGTAACTACGCCACGTTAGATAATCAAATTTAAATACTAGGCTTGAATTTGGAAGCTATTGAGAGAGTTTAAGTATGAATGGGTTAATTAGTCGTTCACTTCACACGCCCATCAGCAGTGGTGGCTGTTTATCAACTGTTGTGACATTTACACAATCAATCAAATGTATGAGCAGGCTTCGTAACAGCTGCTCGGCGCATTGCGTTGCTTTCCAAGGTAAACTGCTGATAGCGGATTGCTTCCTCACCCGGCTGCCTGCTGTGTATTTTTCTTAATACTTACGGAATCGTATCACATAAATGACCTTGTACGTTCCACACGGTGGATGAACCTGCTCCGTTCTCGCTGCTTTGAAATACCTTGACTTTTTTACGTAAAACTTTGTATGTCAACTTGGCGCAGATTTTAATTTCAGATTTTTTCTCTGTTGTGCTCGATGCTATATTTGATTGATCGCAGGGTTTAACGCGCCGACGCAACGCAGACGATGAAGCGCGCCGTAGTGGAGGGTTCCGGATTAATTTCGACCACATGGGCGTCTTTAGCGTGCGCCGAAATCTCGTACACACGGACGTTTCTGCTTTTCATCCCCTTTAAAAAGCGGCCGCCATGGCCGGGAATTGAACCCGCATCCTCGTACTCAGCAGCACAATGCCTTGGCCACTGAGCCACCGCGGCGGGCTACTCGAATCTATAGTATTTGTCTGACAAAGAAATTGACACTTGGCAATTAGCGTTGTTTGACACTTGCTGACAGTCTTTGTCTGCCAGAAGTCTTTATCTACCAGTCTTTATCTGGCAGTCTTTATCTGCCACCTTTTATCTGCCAGCGTTCTGTGGCAGAACAATCACGGCGATGTAGTCTCAACTGGCAGCATCAGAATTCACGCTATTTGGGACCGAAACGGACTTCACGGCACGCGTTTAGAGTCGACCGCATCGTCTAAACAGCCGGTTATAAGTACCCAACCCAATAATGGCGAAGCAAAGGACAGAAGGGGGCACTAAGGGGTAATGCCTTAAGATCAAAGGCATCGCCGCCTCGCTTAACACGTAATAGAAATGAAATATCAACAAAGTAGTAAGCAAAATCAAGACACAACATCACCGCAACTTCAAATAAAATCACTCCACTACGTAAATGAATTATCCAACAGCTCACGCCGACATTTGCGTCCTGTCACCATGATCGCCCGCCAGTTTTGTATTTGGCCCCTATCGTAAAGATTGAGGAGGCATTCTTACTTACAAAAGTAGATGGTCAGCGAATCTAGACAATTAGATATACTTTATTCGGCAATATGTTGCTTTGTTGGGTAAGCACACAGTGATAATTAAATTATTGCGTAATCTCTTATCTCAGTGCGAAGCATTGGCTACGGGTACAGAAGCGGCGTATAGCTAACAGAGTTCGCAGCGTTGATTGCGAGGTGGCATCACAGTCCTTTCCCCCGTTATAACTCCTCCTCATGCGCAACACACCTAACCTACGACAGGCCATTGTTAGGGCGTTTTAGCATAGCGGTTAGCGTATACGGCAGCGGCGGTGAGTACCGGGACCCAACTGCGCATGCGCGCATTCGTTCCGGGGACGGACGGCCCCCCCTCGCCGTGCGCCCCCGCGCATGCGCTGTTGCATTTCGGTATCCATCGCCGCTAGCGTAGTGTACTCTATCCGCTAAAGCTGGACAAGTCGACGTAGAAACGCCTTGCAGAAAAGAAGATGCGGGAAGTGCCCTCTCACGGACTTTCCAACTCGTGACGTATCGCTTGACTTGTGTAGTTTCAGATCTGTTGTAAACGTAAACAGCGATGAAAGCATTTGTATAGCTGGTTTTCCAGGGAATAAATACTTATGTCTTCTGCAAGAAGTCTTGTTGTCAGACGCAAAAATACATTTTTGGAAATCTCGCGTTTTGGGAAAAAAAAGCATTGTTTTTCTTGATTCGTTCCCTGAGTTCTATTCCTATGTTCCGGCGTCGCCTTACAAGCCACCAAATAAAATATTGTCGGTCCTGGCTCTTTTCAACCGAAATAACAACGTCGGTGCGATGTCATCGCAGACAATGCTTTCAGGATCCGCGTCGCATACCAAGCCTTTACAAGCCTCCGTGTGTGATCCACCGCTTGCGTTTCGACACAGCGCCAGTAACGTAAATGCCCGCAACCGGATTTCGACAACGCACGGCCGCCCGGTTTGAAACTGTCTCCGCGATTTCGCAGTCCCCACCGGGGGCAAAGTACACCCTAGCGCAGACGAACTACAAAGGACATGAAAATAATACAAAGGCGACTTCTAATTTCCTCGTCGGCTTGCACTCACGCAGTCGCGAACGCCTATCACGACGTCGCACTATAGCCCGAGGAACAAAGGGACACGCTTGCGCACATTAAGCGGCCTACTCGGAGCTGCGTTTTCGGGTGCAAACAAGCACGCAGAGGGAGAAAGAAAGTGCATACATGGTGCTGACTGGAGCTTTCATTTCCCGAGGATTCATTTGGGAAGGGGCCTGTGTTTGTTTATTGCCGCCGGGAAAGTGGCACCCGCCGAAACGAAGTCGTCTCAAAGTTTGGCCCGTTGTTTTTCTTTTTTTTTTTTTGCCTATGCTGCGTTTTGTTTCCAGACAGCATAGTACACTGGTGCCTACATTTTGCTTCTACTTCAACCGGGCGGATCTACTCGCTGCCGACTGCTTGCAGCGTAATAGGCTGAGGAGCCCGGTATAGTACGCAGCCCAGGCATGAAACCACGTGCGCACAAAAGTAAACAACGATGGAGAAAAACTTCAACAATAAGAGGGCTAAAAACAGAGCAGAAACCTCGAGGTACTGCAGAAGCCCGAAGGAAGGAAAGAAAATTTGGATTTCTAATTTCCTGCTTGCGTGACTTTCGAGACCGGATGGGTAGATGGTTCAGCGTAAGCTGCTATCGGTCGATACTGGGTGAGTACGAGAGAATTAAGGGTAGAGAGAAGGGTGATTAGAAAGAAAAAAAAGTTAAGCAGCTCGATTAAAATGCCGCCACGGGGAGTTCACGTTACTTTGACAAAACACGTGGAAGGAGGGGGGAAGAGGTAAGAAAAGCCAAAAAGAAAAAAAAGGAGAAGAAAGATGACCCAGGAGCCAAAATGGTAAACGAAGACATGAGTAATTAAGTGGCTCAAAGCTTTTAATAAATCGATCACTCTCCCTGCTAATGCGATACAGGCACTTTGCCTCTCGCTCCTAATGAATGGATCGGGTAAATGGCGCGGTCTACACTTTGCGCCCTTTTTCCCTCCTTTTCCTCCGTCTCTCTCCTCTTCCGTCGCGTTCTCTTTGCTTCATTTTTTTCCCGCTCGACTTGAACGAACACGCAGAGGAGAAGAAGGGGGGGGGGGGGGGGGGGGGGTTACACCACGTGGCATCTGTCGTGACTCCCCGACATTGAGATTCGGATCAATGCTCTTGAGGTCTGGCCAGAAAACACAAACTCGGATTGTTTGGTGTTTGCGACGCAAACACATACACACTCTTCTTTATTCCGCGCGGGCGGTCCTGAAATGCGTAAATGCGTCGTTCGATAAGAGGGCGTTTGCGCAAAGCATTACCTCCACACCCCTTAAGAAAGCAGCGGTGCCTCATCCTGACGCCAGTAAAATATGCGCAAACCTAGTTGCAACTCATAAAGAACGCGGGCTTACGCCGCTCCCGCCCAAGAAGCCCTCTTGGTGATTGCAAGTAATGCGGCTCATTTTATCGCAAAAAGACACTCCGGCTTTCGTCCTCAATCCTCATCTTTTCTTTCATTTTTTGTTACTTTGTTGCGTTCTGTTTACTTCCTTTTAGCCCCTCTCACGTGGCGAGAGAGGGGCTGCGGTTATCATTATCGGGATTTTGACGCATCCTCATCGGGAGGCGCGATCATGGCGCAATTTCCTGTGCATAGAGACGTTTGTGAGACGTTCAATTTTGTTTGTTTCTTCCGTTCTCATTTTGCTTCGACGGGATTTGTGTTGTGAGGGATGCCACGCCTAAAAAAGAGAAAAAATACAGGGTCGCGAGGCGGCCACAGAAACAAGAGAACGACCTGATGGGAAGGAAAAAAAAAAATCTCGACGAGAATAAATGAAGCGAAGCAGCATCTTCCGACTCATTTCATGCGTTCCTCAAGAATCACGAGAAAAGAAAAAAAGGGGAAACATGAGAGCTAAAAGCTACCTGGACCATGCTTTCGATAAAGCTCGGGGAGAAATCACCGCCGGCTTCTCCGATTTCCCCATCTGAACTCTGCCTTTCTGTTTACGCGTTTGTTTGCGCGTTCAAGGCGCCCTTCCCTTCCCGCCCCTCCTCTCCCGCTTCTTCAAACACGCGTTCTCTGGGTACGAGATCGAAAAGCCCGCGCGACGTGCGAGAGCTCGAGGCGCAAACGACGGCAGCGTCGAGCTGAGAAACGCTATGGGGGGCCGGCGCAGGCGGCTGCATTTTCGTCCAGCCCCCGTAGGATTTTTGTGTCACTATACTTGGATTTTCGCGACACATTGTTGAGCCGCCGGCAGCGGCCGCGCGCTCAACCAAGAAGGGCTGTTGTCTGGCTGGCTTGCCCTGCTCGTCCTCGTGTTGCTCTCTGGGCCCGCCGGTTTATTCCGTGCAGGAAAGACAAAACTGGGGGCAGCAAAAGATACGCTCCTGTGGGAGAACAGGTGCATACGACCCCGAATAAAAAGCGCCGGTTGTTATAGCCACGGAGTGCGTAAGTAGTGTGTTACTCTCTAACCTCCGAGATAAAAGATAGATTTTCCGCTTACTTATACGTCGTCCTAATGCATCCGTTTAATCCGTCGGACCGTGATGCCAATTAATCGCAGCTCCTTAAAAGGGCTAAATGTAGGGTGTGTGTTTTGTTCATTAAGCAGTCATAATGACGGCGTCAGACTCTTTGAGGAATGCCTGGGTGTTTCTTCCCAATTTTTGATTAAACGCAAGGCAGGGGCCCAAACGGGGGATAACCACGGTGGCATTTCCAACGTTTAAACCAATGAAAGGAGAAATAGCTGGCAGAATCTAGTATGTGCGGTACCTTAAGTCTATCTGTCACACAAAAGGCGCAGGTCTTGTTTAGTTTGTAGAGTGCAACGGCCTTAGCATAAAATAGTCGTATGACCTAAGCAAGGCGGCAATTGCGAGTATATTTAATTCAGAGTATTTAGCTCTTATCACAATTCAGTACTCACTCATGTACCACGCAAACGTTGGACTTGATGATTGAAAGGCCACAGCAAAGTAGCGTCAAAACTGCTCTAGAATGTGCACATCACATTTTAGAATAAAACAAATAGCTGTCACTAATGCCAATAACTGTTATCTGCATGTGTTGCCTAGACTAAAATCCACAGTGGAAAAACAAACAAGAAAAACGGGCTGTAAGAGCAGCCCCTTTACTGGAAACATTACGTTTTCATTAAGTCGGGCTGGCGAGGGTAAAAGTGCGAAAGTAATTTAGAAGGTACATCGAACGCCCAACAAGTGGCGCTGTCAACCCTGTGCCAGCAATTTTTGTCTTGCGAGCTTTACTCTACATTGGTGATTAAGGTCGTAAACAATGTTTGAACAAGGCGTGGTCTTTCCTTACGATCGCCTGCACTTGTGTAGCTGCCATTTAGCGTTCGTCTTTTCTTTTCGCAATCTTACCAAGCTCGGCCTAATCGCGATCTCGTATTTTGCCGGACTGGCGACACCAACCATTTATTTGACTCGCCCTACGCTGCATGAAACTGCGGACGCGAGAGTGCGGTAGTTTGTCGGTGGCGGGGGAGTCGCATCACAGGGCATCCATCCCACTCAATCCCCACTCCCGACGATAGATCGAAGACTCAGAGCGGCAGAGCTCGTTGCAAGACGCTCGTATGGTTTATGAAGGTGGCATAAAGCACGAAATAAAAAGGACGACGACAACGGGGATGGCCCAAGTAGAGAAAGAGTGCGGGAGTTGAAACTTTGCCGTCGTTTCTGATATAAAAAAATAAAAAGAAATAGAGACCCGAAGCATCGGCGCGAGTTCGCGAGAGTGAGCATCGGGATGGAACGTCATGGGAAGCATGAGGGACAAAGACTTGGCCGATGAAAACAGGACAGAAAATTGCGCGCCAAAGGGCAGCCGGGCAAAGCAAAGAGTTCAGCGGCGGACGACAAAGTGAAAGCCGGCGGAAATACATCAAGCCCTCGGAAACAGCGAGGAGCCAGGACGGTTCTTCAGCCGGCAACTTTGACAAATGACGGGATAACGCTTTGCCTTATAGAAATCTCTCCTCCGAATACCTCGACGCCTTTTTTTTTTTTCTCGCTCCTTTCCCACTCTTGCCACGACACGCCGTACGTGGGATTTTCTTTTTATATTTCGTTGCTTTCCCTTCCTCCTTTGCGCATATATGCCGCGCTCTCTGAATCACCCGC
Source organism: Haemaphysalis longicornis (assembly GCF_048455015.1). Lineage (NCBI taxonomy): Eukaryota > Metazoa > Arthropoda > Arachnida > Ixodida > Ixodidae > Haemaphysalis > Haemaphysalis longicornis. The sequence goes on from NW_027526361.1 coordinate 22,682,508, forward strand.
CCACGCATCGCCTGTTCCCTGCTGCCGCCGTGTGTCGTGCCTTTGTTCTTGCGGACCCGTGTTTAGTGGTGCGCGGATGGTGTCGCGCACTTCTTTATTGCGCGGAGCGTTGAGGATTCAGAGCGGCTCGTCGTTCCCTCCGGCACCTCTGGCAGCCGCGCCCTCCATTATGTTCCAGGTTTGAGACCCGACAGCGAACGAAGGATACAGCGTCTCGCGATAGACGTCCCCGCGGAGCAAGAGGAGGAGGATTTAGCTGTTCTAGAGCTTCTCACCAAGAAGACGGCGATGAAGACGACGGTGACACGGACTGCCAGAGAGAAGAGATTGTGCCTCGCCTCTCGTTGTTTCTTCACCTTGCATATTTGGCTGCCGCATTCACCCTTCGGCCGCCCGAAGTTGTCGTATCTGTGTCTCCGAGCTACCTCGACAGGCCGACAGGAAGGGAAGCTCGCGTCACGGCAAGCACACAAAAACGGAAATGCGGCGCCGATACATCTCTGACAGGCCTGTATGAGTGGGTAGGCTGACTGAACTCGGCGCCGGCTCTTACAGATACCTCTGGGCTCGCTTCAAAGCTTTTTCTGCCTATTCTCCCGTAAAAGCTCGTTAATTCGGATCTCACGGGTCCGGGGAAAATGTCCGAATTATCCGAATTATCCGAATGCCGAATTAATGAATGAACAGGAGAAACAACATGAAAATCACGTTGGAGAAGAATACCTTTATTTGCTGATGTATTTTGTAATAGTCGTCTGCTTTTTCGCGGAGATTCCGGCTGACATTACAATTTTTCTTATCTTCCAAGTGGCCAACAGCACGCAAACTGTCGAAACTGCTCAGGCAAACGTCCTCCAATATCAAAAGCGCCTTCGAGACTTCTCGTGAGGTGCGATGAGGTCGCGGCTGCACCTCCTCGCATGACTCTTCGTCAGAATCGTGGTCTTCCTGGGCGCCCGTGACATCATTAATAATTTCTTCATCGATCAGGACACCAGTCGTGGCGACACAATCATCAATCGCGATGTAATCACGATGTAGTTCGGTGACGCTGCGATCGCCGCCACTAGTTGATGACGATGGCGATGCCTCTCAGGTTTCAGTTTCACTCCAGTAGTGCCAGCGCTGCTAATTTACCACACTTTTGTGTAGCGGCAGCCGTCAGCATTTGTCCGAATTAAGCGGTGCGGGGCCGAATTCTGACGAATTAACGAAGGTTTGGTCCCATATACTAACATGCGCTTTGGTCGGGACCAATAGAGCCGTCCGAATTATCCGAATTTCCGAATTAGCGGGTGTCGAATTAACGAGCTAACGAATTAACAAGTTTACCTCCGAAAGCCTATTTTTCTAAAATAACTTAATAAAGGCTTCCGTGAAACACGCTGTATGTTAGTAAGGTAGGGAAGTGGTCACTACCGTACGTGTTCATGCCACCGTCCGAATCAAGAGATGGGAAGAGAAGTGCAGAGCCAATCGCTATATCGTAGTGAGAATAAGTATTGTGTCGCATATTACGGTATGTCTGCTGTTTCTTATTAAAAAGACATGCTTCAGAGGATGTTAAGAATTTTTCAAGGAGGCAACTTTGGGCGTCCGTGCGGGAAGAGCCCCAGAGAGAATTATGTGCAGTCAGGGAGCCTATAAGTATGTACGGTTTATGCAAATGATCTCTCAGCGCCTCGAAAACAGAGCTCGATAGCCGGAAATCTGGAGGTATATAGAGTCTGCCAACCGTTATTAACCTGGCAAATATTATTTTACCTGCAACAGCGTCGAGGACAATGTTTAAATGGAGAGTATTATATGTTATGGATTTCGTCGGTATTGCGGTTAGACGCATCAACATTAAACAGTGGATTACACTCGCCGGAGCGTGTATGTATGCAGAGCATTCCAGCAGCAAATGCTTCACGGTTTCCGGTGACCCGCAGTTGTCGCATGCAGTCTTGCGCAGAAACTAGAGCGCCTCAGCCCAGGACCAATGACCTTGAAAGTACTTCTTGGTCCATGGCCATCTACACCAGCTCAACACAAAGTACTGGAGGCGTTGTTCGACTATCTGGACGAGATTGGCGTCGCTGCAGTGATTTAGAGTTTAGAAGACAGACCTTGTAATCTTAGTACTCACAAACTGAGTGTCATTTTCTCGCTATTTTTCTGTCTTCTTTTATTTCTTCTCTTTCTTCCTCTTTCTTCTGCCCTGTAATCTATGGGGCCTTTTCTTTCCCCCTCCCCCTTCCCCCGCCGAGTAGCATGTCGGTGTCGCAATTCCGGCAAACATCTCGGCCTTCTTTTCTAATAAAGAGCCTTCTCTCTCTCTCTCTCTCGCCGGAGCAGTGCGTAAATCTGATTGAAACCCCAGGAGCTCGCAAACCGTGCGAACGAAACGGAACGGGTTGTCAGCGAATCGTTTGGTGAAGTCACGGGCCACTGCAGTGAAATGAGTATGATTTGCGGGTCGCAAGCAGTGTTGTGGGTGTGCTTGGCGAGCGATGTTCGGCCGGCCAAGGTGCCACCACGTTGGTCCAGCTCCGTGGCGTGTACGCCAGACGTCGGTGAGGTTTGCGTACCCCAGGATAAAACACTTTTGTGTTATAAAGTAAAAACAGGGTTCAGGGCATTCATATTTTAATATAAGACGGCTTATATTGCCCCTAAAAGTATCTTCTCAGCGATGCATTTATGCTTAGACGTGAAGCCGACTTTTTGGGTATCGGTGTATGTTTGGTGTTTGTAAGCTGGCTTTTCCACCTTGTCTGCTGCACAGTGAACATGGCCATCCACGGAGGGGGTAAGTTTACAGAAGACGGCTGCAACTCTCGTTCATTTCAAAGGGATCCTGAAACAAATTATATGAAAATTAGCCGCTAAGACGACTCTACCGATACGCCCTGTTTCATTTACTTGTCATAATTATTTCATAGTGAAGTTGCAAACCGTATAGAATTAGTCTGCCGTCAACACATGACCATCTGCGGAGGGAGTACGGTAGCAGAAAACGGGTGTAACTGTTGTTTTATCGAAACTTTTCGGAAGCAAATTATTGAAATTGCCCGCTAAAAGGACTCTAACGTTACGCGCCTCAGCTTCGCTGGTCATCCTTCTTCACACAAAGCAAGGAAACTGATTTTTGTTTAACGGGGATTCGGCGGAACTTTATCGGCGGCGGTTCTAGTTGAGTTATTGCGTGACTGTTTTCGCCAGGGCCCACCTTATGGGGAAGTTGAGCGAGTAAGTTTCGACCCTTGCAAGTCTTCCATGCGGGCTATGTAATTTGCGAGAGCTCGTGCGCTTCCCTCAGACGGAGACGGGCGCCCCTCCCTCGTCGACTGCCGCTTCCTCTCAAGAGTTTATTGTCGGCGGAGCATTGCCAGCGACTGCCCCCGCTTCTGAGAGCAAGTCACGCGATGCCTGTGCTCGGAGCACGCAATACGTTTTTCTTCTAGCGGCAGAGAAGCCCGGCGTCCAGTAAACGCCATAAACCGCGAGCACGGTATTCGGGAAGCCACGTGGCAACTACGGCCGTTTCTTAGGGCTACGGCGAGGCCTCATTTTGTACGCACGTCGAGCACACCCCACAGATGGGATAGAAGCATCTGTTGCCTGACACGTCGAACTCGAGCGTCAAAATGGGTCCCCGCTGCTTCGAGACGCATCTATTAAACACGCTTAGGTTTTATAGATACGTTTTATTCCCTGGATTGTGACGGTTATAATGAAATACCAACGAAACAATAAAAAAATAGCTAAAAGTGAACTGTTAGTATGTTTTAGGTGCCTCACTCCTTTCACAGAAAAACCGCGAATTAAATTTGCTTCCTCACTGCACGACTTCTCGAACGTCTGTGCATCACACACACATACACACACTTTCACCACACAGACACACACACACACACACACACACACACACACACACACACACACACACACACACACACACACACACACACATACATACACACACACACACCCACACACACACACACACCGGGGCTAAACTACTACAGGGTTTAGCCCTGTACACTTTTACTTCAAACGTTTACTTCAAAACGGAGAGAACAGAGGGAAAAGGAAATTGCAGGAAAAGGCGACAAGCTTAGCTAGTTGGCTACCGGTACTGTGAATCGTATTGACCGCGTTAAATAAACAAGGAAAATAGAAAATTACCTTCTTGCATTGGGAAGGGGGGGGGGGGAGTCTTTGAAGTCGTACACATTTGTAGGCCTTAAAAAAGTTTGAGAAGGCAGCTGGAAGTGGCAATTGGCATCTAACGATACGCGAAAATAGCCCCCAGAACAACGTAACTGCGAATAAATTCACGCATACCAATATAAAGAATGCCTAAGTGGGGTGTACCAATTCATGACTAGTGCGCAAGGCCATTTCTCATGGAGGGGGGAGCGGCGAAAGGATGCCTCAGAGACGCGTGGAAGAGGAGAGCGCGCGCAAAGTGGCGAACCCTTCTGTGGCAAACGCGACGCGCGCGCTAACAAGAAAGGAGAGCCTCGGCGTAGTCGGCCTGGCCGCGCTCTGGCGAGACTCCCGGCCGTGATGAGGTGAATTAATGGCCACCAGCTACGCTCCACAGAGCCCGCCTCTGCGGAAGAAGAAAGGCCACGTTCGAGGGGCCCGGTGCCAAATGGGCAGGGAACAGGAGAAGGCCGGGGAGGTCACTCGAAACGGCAATCGGGGTCAGCTCACACCGTCGCCACTGCAAGCGGCGCGCCGGACGGCGCCTTCCGAGAAGCCATCCGTGGCCCGGACCTCGCCGACACCGCTCGGCACTCGATGTGCGACGCTTGCCATTTCCCCGACCGGGAGGCGCTCTTCTGCCGCCGCGCTATCCACCGCAGCGCCCTTTGTCACAATTATTCCAACCGTGCGGAACGGTGTCTCCCTTCCGCGCTTCGCACACGGAAAGCCGTTACGACTGCCGGGAATGGACGCGGAGGGGAATGAGAAGATGGAAGGGAGGACTGGGGCAGTGAGCTAAGCCATAAGGGCCAGGCTCCTTAGTTCGGCAGCCGGAGCCTCGGGCATTACCATCGCTCTGCTCGCGCCTCTGAAAAGAGACAGTAGCCAGGGATGAGCATTCCTTTGTCGCCAGCCTGCATCTTGGGGAGTTTACGCCTCCCACCCTTTTCATCGCGGCCGCCTTTGCCGGCTCAGACACGCTCTCCTCACCGCTAAGATCTCGCCGGGTGCTTCACGGGTGCCGCGCTGATGCCTGCAGCCCACTGGACTGCGCAAAGAGGAGACCCGACTGGCCCGTTTCCGAAACATGCCTTGATGCGTTCCCAGCTTCACCGACCATCGCCTCGTCGGGAAAAAGGGGGTGTGTCCGTTTTGCTCCTTGCACCTTCGAGGACTGCTGGGAATATTATTGCGCATCGCACTCCATAAAGGGAAACGGGAAGACGGCGGAGGGGGCGTTTGGTCGTTTACATAAGTAGCGCTCAGTCGTGAGGGACCGATTGAAATGGAAATGTTGATAGCGCCGGAATAATGAGTGAGCCTCGTTCTCTTCTTGCGGCGGCGATTCTCTCTTTTGGCGCGGGTGGCCGTGATGGTCACAAGGCACATTTACGGCATTCTTCGCAGTCGGGCCCTTTGAATTGTCTTTTTCGTGGCATTTTCGGATCAAGACAAGCCTTGAACGGCGACAGTTAGCTTTTTTTCTTCGTTAAACAACTGACCAACTTACCAGGGTATATGAGTGTCGTTATTACTTACTGCATATCGCGTGCGAACATTTCGGCCTCCCATTGTTTGCAGAGCATCGTGGCCTTTTGCTAAACACTCAAGTTGCATTGTCCTACACAAGTACATATTTATGCAGAAGCAATAAGTGACGCACTGAGCGAAAAAACCACCGTGCCAGAAACGTGGCAAAAAAAAAAAATCATCAGTCATTCCACTCTGTGAAGGTTGGTGACCAGCGAAGCTGTAGTCTGTACTGTGCGCGGCCTCCCCATCACAACGACAAAGGATAAGTGAAATCTTGACGATGGGACGGCCGCCCCGAGTAGCCGGAGGAAACTGGGCGCACAAGCGCGTGGAACGTAGACAAACAGAGGGCGCTGCGGACATAGACATGGCCGACGTGGTTGAGAAACCCTTATTGCCTACCTGAGACTCTAGTGATTCTGAAAGAGGTTCTTATCGATACCTTATCTAGACAAAAAGCATACCCATTTGATAAGACATATAAGCTTAAAGCCTTAATGAATTTTTCGCCTTAAAAAAGGTGTCTACTATTCACTCATCGACTCAAAATGCATACCCAAGTGATGAGACGTATAGGTTGAATTCCTTGGCGAGGCACGCAGGCAGGCAACCATGTGAGTGCACCGTCACTGGTTACGTCGGGCTCCGCGGGATGGAGGTACTTGTCCGTGCGAAGCACATGATGTGTGTTGGACGTTCCAAGCTCTACTCCCCCGAACGCAAAGCAATCCCTCGACTCCAATGTGAGTGCGATTGATAACATCTGTTGACACCACCGTTGCGAGTCGGGTTGAAGCGGAGCAAACGACGCGCCCCGGTGTTCTTTTTTTTTTCGGCGGCGTGCGGGGGCAGTGGCACAAGTCGCGCCATGTCTGTGGCGCTTCGGCCATGTCCGTCGCCGTTTCCAGTGTAGCCAAGCGATAAATTGATAGCTAAACGTTTCAGTGAATACCATCTATAGGCTTGAGTTACAAATTAATGTTTTGTGCGGCGTGCAACTTCGATGGAGACCGCACGCATGGTACGTTTGTTTTACAACGCCTCGCGCAATAGAACGCCTCGCGCTTCGAAGACACGCTCCTTTTTGTTCGCAGATATGAAAAAATGCCTAAAACTCAAATCATATAAGCCTCGCTTTAAAATTCCTATTGTTTGCGAACGCGAGCATATGGCGGCCTCACGCTCGCATTGGCTGCGGTCCGTCATGTGGCTGCGAACGGAATTCAAAGGAAAGAAATGCGACGTAAAATTCGACACTCAGCGGCCTACGTATGCAGCGGCCTGAGGTTACACATAGGGTTACGCTTTAAGATGCAGCATCGTCATCCCGTAGCCACAGCTTGGCGTGCAATTAGATCGACATTGCATAGAACGTCTTTAGGTTTAACGTTGCGACTACCGAACATGAAAGCGAGATTTCGTTCCCGTGTGGGTACGAACCCGCCACTTCGTGTACGCGCCCAGCGCCACCTACTGGTTCACTTCGAACACTCCTACTATTGCTTTGAACAACGGCTAAAAGCACCCCGCTGTTCCGACTCAGTAGCATAGGTAATAAAGAAAAAAGAACTGTGGTTGATTACTCTGTTGTAGGAATCTGTAAAACACGAAAGTGAATTGTGCAGCGAAATATGCAGCTGAGTATGATTTGTGTCTCGGCGGCTGTCTTGTGGTTGTGCTTGGCGAGCGACGTCCTGCTGGCGGGTAGGTTTGGCAAAGGTGTACTGGCGTCATTTCCGTGACGGATACGACGTCAGCGAAATCTTGGTGTACCCAGGCATAAAACCATTTCGTGTCAAAATATAAAACCCGAAAACGAACAACCCTAAGTATAACAAACTAGTTAGTACTAAAGGTTGCTTCCCCGCAAGAAGACCATGTGTGCAGGGGCGCACCCTTTACAGGCCGCTTGCTTCGTTGTACTGGTGTCATTTCCGTGACGGATATGACGTCAGCCAAATCTTGGTGTATCCGGGAATAAAACACTTTCGTGTTAAAAATCCTCAGTAGCATAGGGGTGAAATCACGACTTTTGGCTTAAACGACCTGGGTTCTAGTCTCAGCAGGGCAGGAATTTTCGCAAGTACCTTAATTTTTTTATTATATAAAGTGTTTTCTTGGGTCAATTTTGCCCGTTGTCTTAGTAAATAACGGTGGTTTGGTATCTCTTAGGTCAGTTTTAGTTGTGGGAGGTGGCATGTTAACACGTTTAATTAACGCTCTGTATCGCACCGAAGTGCCTGGCTTGTTGTTGTAAAAAAGCTATTTTGAGCCTGGCGATGTGGGAGCGGTCCCTGTGCCTATTATCTCGGAACGGAATATCGCAACATAAAACATAAATGTAAGCCTAACAACAGCGATTGACCAGGGCTCTTAGACCTACTACAGAAAAGAGAAGGATGGCAGGGATGACGGTGATGATGAAAAATCGCGTGATTTCACATCAATACGTCCGACACGCGAAAACTCTAGCCTCTTAAGGGGTGCGAGAACAATGGAAACCGCATAATTAGGCCTAACGCCAGAGCATTGAAAAATACACCCGAGCGAGTATGCGCTGCTTTGCGGCTATGTGTCACTATGTTTTTGGACGGACATGGATGATACGAAAAGAAGCCGGCAACCTAGACGCACACAGCTTCGATTTAATGATATTACCGCAAGATTAGAAATTTGACATTGACTAATCCCGCTATATCGAAATGAGAACACACTCACACAAGCGTATATACAGGTGCCGTCACAAGTAAATGGAACAAGGATATGTGAACATCACAAAATATTTGTTTTACTGGCTATATGACAGCCATTACCGGTTTGTAGGAACCTTTTTCTATTAGCGAAGACTCCTTTAATCGCACACAAATGCAGCCAGCCAGTTTTCGGGAAGAAGAATCCTGTAAATTTACGAGATTCGGGATCCATTACTTTTGACGGCACCTGTAAATACTCAGCGTACCTTTGCGTCTCGACCAACCTGAAAACCTCAAGAAGACCCACACAACTTTAACGCAGATGTCCCCGCACTACGCCATGCTCGTAATGGACTGCATTGCAAGTATGACCATGTTACTTACACGTGTGCGTTGTACGGCTCCACAGGTTCGATCTAAGCTTCCCGGTAAATCGAAAGCGAAACGTTGATTCTACGGTCGCACACCGCCGACTCCCCACCAGAAAGCCCAACCCGCAGTGCATGTAGTACTCGCTGTGGTCGGCACTTTCAACGCGGGGACTCTCGGAATGCCTCCCGTGGAGCGCACGCAGAAGGCGTCAGTCGCGGCGGGCTGCAGCTCGAGTCCACAACTCGTGTATGCATGGTGCTCGGCCAAAGTATGATCGATGGGGTTTTCGGCCCCTCACTGGAGCCGGGTATTTATGCGGACTACGCGTGAATATTCATGAACGAGCCCGCGCGCAGAACGCCGCTGAGTCATCAGCGATAACCTGCGATGCTAAAAGGAGATTGAGAATATTCGCTCCTGCCTGTTTACCTTGTTATCTGTTTGTGGGGGGCAACTCCAGCTGCTAGGTATGAACCGAACACCAAAACTCTTGTTTTTTTTCTTTAGTGTGAACTTTTGGTTTTAGTATGTTCAGTGAGTGAGCGCGTGTGAGCGTCCGAGGATAGTCCTAGCGTTAGAGGTACAGATGGATGAAGTTACGCTTCAGTAAGATTCCTGGCTTTTGTACATTTTTTGTGTAAGAGCCTTTGTTGATATCGAAACGAAGTTTGTGTTACTATAAACTAAAATAAACGATCATCCTACAAACTGAAAACGACGGAGCAGAACCCTGTGCTCATACACTAGAGGCAGATTTTTTTAAGGGAGGTCATATGCACTCAAGCGGTAAGCACTCCGAAAAGGGAGCATAATTATACAAATGTACGTGGTAATCAGGATAAAAATATGCCATATGCTTGCGAGATACAAGGCTATTTTTTGCAATGTTCTTAAATAAATTGTCAAGTGGTTACTCTCCAGCCAGCCACCCAGCTAAACAAATATCGGTGAAATGAAGTTCAAGGGCTTGCTATGCAAGGCTGGAGAGGAGTGACCCTACTGACCGCTTAATCGCGGGCCTCTTTGTGTACGTGCCTATTTGAATGCGATTAATGTTTCTTGTCGAACTTCAACCACTTTGCTGTTTGTATGTCCCCGTACAGCTTCTTCCGGGTTGTCAAGATACGTAACAGCCAGAAAAAAAAAATCTAGCTTAGCCACTGGTTGGGATCAAATGCACTGCTCATGCGCTAGAAAAGCGAGCACAAGCGCTTCTTGCCGAAGGAGAGTATAACTGAGCAGTAATTTTAGACGACCATTGGGGTGATTGAATTGTGTGGCGGGAAGTGGAATCGTCGGTTGGTGAATCGAAACGGCTATTTTAACAATGGTTTCTATTTGAATGGTTTTCATGTCGGAATCACTTGAGTGAATGTCTTGCATTAGTGACGTGGCGCTTTTCGGCCCCAGATGTCCTTATGCAAATAAAATACCTCAACGAAGACAACAACAAAGGAGATTTTGGAATGTACACGAAGAATATCGTTGTGATTAGATGCTTTTGTACTTGCGATATGCCAACAAAGCCCCGTTCGTTTCCTTTCATCCCGGAGCATTTCCGTCTCGTTTGAGGGGGTCCTTTTTTGTAAAAAATTCCCGCGGAGCTTGACAACACTTCAATTTCTAGTTTGCTTCGATCTCGGACGCGGCGGCCCCATTCGTTCTTGCCATCGTATAAATCCAGAATTTAAGTTTCTGGACTATTCTTGTACTCCCGATGAACTAACCTAAGCACAAAAGCAGAGTTCCTCGACGTCGTTGTTGATGCTAACCACGACGGCACTGGTTCCCCTACAAGTCTCGCGACCCACGGCAGCTCCTCCGAGCCCGGCAAGATTCCTTTCGTGAATTCTTCTGGCGCGCACAAGCAGCTTTCGAGGAAACTCCCGCAGCGCAGGTCTCGCGCTTCGCCTTACCTCCGACCGTGCAGCGCCGGCACAAGCTCTTCATTAAGCGGAACACTGGCGAGACCGCCGTGCAAGTTGCAATCAGAAGTTCGCCCCATTTCTGCAAACGTTCCTTCTCGCATCTCCCGCTACTCGGCTTCTCATTTACTTTTCCTCCTCGCTTCTCGACTTTAGGCGCGTGGCTCGCCCAGTTCTGCGCCGGCGACTCTTCCAGCGCAGAGGGCAGTTCTCCGCGACTTCTTACACCGTCTTCTAACGCGGCGCCCGTCTTTTGCTGCGAATTGTTCCGCCCCGTCGGAACCGAGGCTTGCTTTTTGTCCGGCTCCCACTAGCCGACGTCCAGGTAGTCGGTGCGCAAATGGTTCGGTCGTTCTCTTCAATTGCTTTCGTGTAGAAACTGCCAGCGGGCATTGCCCGGCTTGTGATTTTTGTTTCCTTTCTTCCCCACTAAGTCGTTCTGACGGGCAATCCGCTCAAGAAATGAGACCTCTTATGTCTTTCTTTTTGTGTTCTCGCCACTCTTGGTAGCCCCCTTGGGCAACGCGTGGGTTATGCCGAAACAAGCTTTAAACCGACCCGAAGCGAAAACGAGACGAGGGCTTCGCCGCACAAGTGGTGTTCAGGATCCTCGCGAGCATAACATTTCGATACGAACGCATTGGGCGGAGTATTTAGCGTGGCAGCTAGCAAAAACATTGAAAGAAACCGATCCGAAGGAGAATGAGCTTTCTAAAGCGTCTGCGAAAACGCTAAAAGTGTGCGGGCGTGCGTTTGTGCGTGCACGAATATATATATATTTATAATATATATATATATATATATATATATATATATATATATATATATATATATATATATATATATATATATATATATATAGATATATATATATATATATATATATATATATATATATATATTAGAGAGAGAGAGAGAGAGAGAGAGAGAGAGAGAGAGAGGTGGACGGATGGATGGATGGATGGGTCGATAGGAGAAATTAAAATGCTGGAAAAATGTACTAACGGGACGGGAGTAGCTCGCATTTTCAGTAATGGGCAGCGATTTTGTTGGTACAAGCGCGCCAACCGGCTTGGTCTCGGGTAGATTTCTTTATTAGGGAAATTCGATTAATGTAACTCATACCCAAACTTTGGAAACTCCCTACCCTTTAGTTTTTTTAGGGTGAAAATTTTCACTCCCAATATCGTTTGGTGAAGGTAATATTCCCCCAAATTCTGTTCTGCACTAATGTATGCCGAATGTTATAAAAAAATTTCGCCAGGAGCATCGTCGGCCGCGCGCGAGCTGCTGCGCGCAGTTTGTTATAAAGCCGGAACCCACTCCCCACACGGCTGCTTTGCGACATAAACTGCCGCCTGCTACCCACTTTACGGCGCAGGATTTCGCTCTCTCCGCGAAATATTCCGGATTATGCCATTTTTGGGGAACTTCGTATCTTCGTTCCCGCGCTCTCCTCATTCCTTTAGTCCCGGGTGCTTATCCAAGCGCCGCACGTTTTCTGCGGCCTCAAGAGGCCGTCATGGAGCCACGTTTATTGTCTCGGAAGAGCAGTAAAGATAGACCCGCGTTTAAACTCAGGTTCCTTCAATCTCATGCCTTGCACAACCATCAAATACTCCTCTTTTTTCCCGCGAAGCAGTCGTCATCCCGCGAGGGAGATTGCGCCACGGAACGAACCGTGCCAGCGGAGTGTATAAGAGAGAAGAGGACCCGTGGCCAGTCCTATTCGGCATATCGGATGCCCTTGGCGCGTTTTGGTTTGCACATGGGCCGAAGACGTACAGACGCTTGCAGGTATTACCCTGCGCGCAGAGTTTCACCAGACGTAAAATAAAATAAGTGTTGGAGGAAGGTACTACAAGTAAGCATTGGGCTTTGTCTTCGGCAATACGGCTGGATAACTCCATTAGATGGTCCCACCATCCCATTCAGTCTCTGCCTCCCTCGCCTCCAGAGCAGGCGGGGTGTACGCAACCTTACCTCCGTATTGTCGGTGCACTTATGTCTTTCCTCTGTGGCTTTCATTCTCCTCTCGTTTCTGAGTTTCTCATCTTATTTATGGTCGGGCAGAGAAAAAAAAAAAAAAGGTGCGCGGTTCTCCATGACAATGATATTCTTTCCTCCCTTTCCGCTCCCTTTCTGTTTGTCGCTGCAGCTTTCGTGCGCACCGTTTTCACCCTTCTCCCTTTCCGGAGGATTCACGGGGAAATAAAACTGCGCGGTCTGGCCGGTTTAGAAGCGCGCCGCCGAAAACTGCTAAATTCCGCGAAAGAAACAAATAAATGGACATCACGTCGTTCCTTACAACAGCAGAAAAATTGCAGGACAAGCTGCAAAAAAACACGACAAAAAGCTAAATGAAAAAAAACTACCCAATGCACCCGAGCAGATACACATAGTGCCTAAAGAGATAGTCAGAAGAAGTCCGCGTTATGCGAAGGCCCATGCGCCGTTCTTTTTTCTTTTTCGGTCGCATGCTTTTTTCAGTCTACTTCTCGGTCTTATGCAGCTCGGCACAGGAAAGAAAGAGGAGGTTGGGTGGAAAACCATTGAACAAGGCTGCATATACCGCGTCCGCCGTCCGGCCCGCTCACAGCGGGGGAAAAGCGCTTTATGGCGCGCCGTAAACGCGATGAAGCGGGTCTGGCCGTGTCTCTGTGCGCTGCCTGGCGAGACCGAAGCGTCCGGTCTCGGATTGTATGCCGGCCCTTAGACCGTGAACACTCCGCCGCGGCCGCTACTGCCCGGGGAAAGATGGGCTGGGAAGGGACAGCGCCCTCCATCTGTGAATGTGAAGGAGAAAGAGGACTCCGCGGCGGACAGGTTGCGTCCTCCCTCCCATTCGTGGCCTCGCTGCTCTCAAAATGCCGACACGCTTCCTTCAAGAGCTCCATTCCGCACTCAAAATAGGGTCGCCGGATAAGTAGCTTCCACCGTGACGTCCGTCCTTCGTCCGAGGATGTGACAGCCGCTGCCTCGAACTGTCGGCTGGCCGGGTGAGCGGCCAGTTTGTCGTCGGCGCTACATCTCCCCTCTTGCTTCCAGCGAGGCTGCGCCGACGTTTATAGCTAACCCCCTGCAACTAAATCCCCTCGCTTCTGGCCAACTCTCCAGTCTCGCGCTCCGAGCCTCAAATTTCTGTTTCATTTATCGCACGTTTGAAAAAGAAACGTTTATTGTTAAGGCTTGCATACATAGCGGGTTTTTTTAACCGAGCGGGCCTGCGACGCACGTTGGAGTTAATTGGAAACAACGTATCGAAGGCTCGTTGCCTTGGGGCAAATGCAAAAAGCAACAGAAATTCTGACAATATTATAATATTGCGGAAGCACTCTTACGCCACTTCTCTGTTTCACCAACATTACGTTCCCATGGTGGCATTACATGAACACTTCAATCCAGTTCGTTTAGTTAATACCGTGCGAGCGTCGGTTTAGATGTACCTTTGCATGTCATTTCTCTGTTTTTATTTTATATTTTATTGTTTTTGTCGTGTTAATCGTGTGAGGGCCCTGGAGGACACTTATGACTTCTTCAGCTCATTTCCAGTTACTTTCTCGTCGCGGGTTCGGTTCCCGGCCGCGGCGGCCGCTTTTCTGATGGAGGCGAAAAGCAAAAACGCCCGTGTGTACGAGATTTTCGGCGCACGTTAAAGATCCCCAGGTGGTCAAAATTAATCCGGAGCCCTCCTCTACGGCGCGCCTCATCGCCTGCGTTGCGTCGGCGCATTAAACCCCACAATCAATCAATCAATCAATCAATCAATCAATCAATCAATCAATCAATCAATCAATCAATCAATCAATCAATCAATCAATCAATCAATCAATCAATCAATCAATCAATCAGTTCCTTCTTCACTTATAGTACGAAAGCGTTAAATGGATAGGTTAGCGATACAGTGTGTACTCGGCTACGTCCGCAAACAGCGTTCATAAAACACCTAGCCCACCACAGGCACTCAATTTCCATTGGCTGTGACGTGTTTTGTAGTGCGTGCATAAGAAAAAATCAGACTTCTCCACCCTGTGAAGCGGCAATTCCGGCGAAGCTGGGGCTCTGGTGCGATTAGCTATGTTGTGGTTTAGCTATATTGGGCATTTGCCATGTTGAATTATAAGGACAGTGGCGGGATCTCTAAGTCACAGACTAAAGGACACACACGATTGGTGGGTAGAGGCAATGACGTTTAATTATGCCGAAAAAGCCGCGGCATTGCGCAATGTCGGGGGGAGATATAAGCCGCACGTGGCAAGAGGTACACACGATTCGCTGAAGGGGCGGTGCTTATGGAGGGGAGTATAAAGTGCGGCTGTAACTAGATTCCCTCCCTAGATGGCCATGCTTCACTGCGGGACACACGATTCGAAAAAAGCCAGCTTACAGAGACCAAGCCTACACCGATCCCCTTAAATTTGGCTTCACCCCTAAACGGAAACAAATTGCTGGAAAGGAATATTTTCAGGGGCAATATCCATCTTACAGGAAAATATGGAGGCCTCAGGACAATCTTTTCGGATTTTTTTTTTTCATACGCTGAAAATTGTTGGTCTACGCCCGGTCTGATCTGCTGGATCCCACCTAAGACAGAAACACCAGGAGAAGCACGTGTATCATAAATCTCCCCTGCAGTCTTGGTTGGCCGTCAGCGTCTTTGTAGGCATTTTCGCAGCCGCACTCGCAGTGGTTCTGCGATAAGTAGCGGCAGTGAGTCCGATCTCGAGGCTGTGGGCGGTAGTTGGCGTCTGCAGTCGACTCGTCGACGAATTGGCTCAAGGAATCGCTTTCACCCGCTGAAAGTTTTGAGTTTTGAAGTTTATTTCAAAAATGCAATAATGTGCGATTACACAATGTAAGTATACAAGAGGAGGTCCCAAGGTAAGAAAGCGCGGGCGGGACCTCCTATTCATATTCAAAGAAATCACCTGAGATTAGGCTTGGGATACTCTGAATACTTTTAAAGCGAAAAAGCCCTATATCTGTATGTTTCGAGCACACGCGGAGTAACAAAGAGAAAATCGCGAGGTGAAAAAATAGAGGAATATGCGGAAATAGAAAGAGCAGTGCCAGAGGAGGGTCCGGTGAGGGCTAGGGAGTGGGTGTGTGCCAGAGGCGTAGCCCGCTTCCGTACGTGCAATACGAGCCGCCTTGAGATGTGAAGGTACCTACAAGAGCGAACAGAAGGCTCTTGGCGATGGCGAGCGAGCGGAACGAGCTTTGGAGGAGGCTGTTCAGCGTGCAGGTGAAATGGTGACGCGCATGGACGCAATATTCAACAGCAAGTTCAACAGCATATCAACGGAAGGTCCAACCAGGCTTTTTTCGCCTTTACATCTTAAAAAGTTCCAAGCGTCCACCTTAAATTTATATATTTTCTTGTTCTTTAGTTCACCGCACAAGGAAGGGCGCCTGCAAAGTAGATTTTGCGATTGCGCTACTGGAGTGAGGAGTGAAAAGTTTATTAAGACGAGATTCGGGCGCTGTTGATTCAGCGCCGCCCAGTGGTGGAACCCTTCTAGTCCGGGAAGCCCTGGTCCGCGCTGGCTGCCCTGGCCCTCTCCACCAGGCTATGCTGGATGGAGAGGCGAATTTCCAGAGTTGTACATATCAGGAGACTTTTCATTTCGTTTGCTCGAACTTTTTTTTAGTTTTTAAATATTCTAAATTTCAACTAATATATACCC
>NW_027526361.1:22699017-22782513 GCF_048455015.1 Haemaphysalis longicornis
TAATATCTGCAGGTGAAATGGTGACGCGCATGGAGGCAATGTTCAACAGCAAGTTCAACAGCACATCAACGGAAGGTCCAACCAGGCTTTTTTCGCCTTTACCATCTTAAAAAGTTCCAGGCGTCCACCTTAAATTTATATATTTTCTTGTTCTTGAGTTAATTGCACAAGGGCGCCTGGAAAGTAGATTTTTGTGATTGCGCTACTGGAGTGAGTGAGTGAAAAGTTTATTAAGACGAGATTCGGGCGCTGTTGATTCAGCGCCCGCCCAGTGGTGCGACCCTTCTAGTCCGGGAAGCCCTGGTCCGCGCTGGCTGCCCTGGCCCTCTCCACCAGGCTATGCTGGATGGAGAGGCGAATTTCCAGATTTGTACATCAGGAGACTTTTCATTTCGTTTGCTCGAACTTTTTTTTAGTTTTTAAATATTCTAAATTTCAACTAATATATACCTCATTTGGGACAATTCCTTTTTACTGGCATTCAGCCAGCTTAATGAGTTAAATCTAATATTTTACGTCTTTTTATCGTTGTAATTTTGTTAATTGCTTCTTGCAAATGCAAACTGCTATGTCTGCCTGGTTGCCCGGTATAAAATGACGTGACTTCATGTTGTTTTTCAACTGAAGCTCACAATACGACATCTCAGTAACGCGTGAGGGCATAAGTAGTAACAAGCCAAGCTTTTTGCTAGCCTGACGTCTCATTATCATTATAATAGTTCTCTCTCTCGCTCTCTCTCTCTCTCTCGCTCTCTCTCTCTCTCTCTCTCTCTCTCTCTCTCTCTCTCTCTCTCTCTCTCTCTCTCTCTCTCTCTCTCTCTCTCTCTAGCATAGCACACAGAAAATTCAGAGGAATACAAAATTTTGTTTCAATGTGGTTTTTAGCGTGTATTTTGGGTCAGGGTATCCAAAAGCTGCTCTTTCTAGAATTCATAAACTTTTTATAAATATCCTTTAAAACAAATACCTAAAAGCATCACACACACAAACACACGTGCACACACGTGCACACACACACATATATGCACACTCACGCACGCACGCGCACAGGTAACGCACACGGACACGCAACAGAAATGTGTTGCGATGGGCTTCCCTTAATTGTTGAATAAACCATGGAAGAGGGCTTGCACCGTTTTTATTTCCGCGTGATCTTTCCAGCAGAACTATGTTTTCAAGTTGCACGTCCGTTGCTCACTGCAGACAAGGCGAACAGAACGTTTCACTTTACCGGCAGCAACGCGACGAGCTCGTCGTGAGGAATTTGAGGCGCAATCAACGCACCGCAGCGGGCACTCGCTTTGTTCTAAAACGTGCTCATCGCGCAGACTTTCAGCGGAAAAAGAAAAGACGCTTTCGGCGCGTTGCAACGCTTAAAACGTCCTCGCTCGGGCGCAAAATCTCCACGTTTTCGCCGATGCGTCGTCCCGTGAGCGCGCTCAACAAATTTAAGCCGTCAGCCGTATGCGTCGCGTCGCTCGCGCAAATTGGGGGAAGGGAGGCGGGGGCGTACACCGCGCCGGCAGGGACATATTTCAGTATATTAAACTGGGAGAAGAGAGAAATAGAAAAGAAAAAGGCGCCTGCGGCACTAACCTTAAAAGGGAGGCGGACGAAAGATTCCGACTCCAAAGAGCAGGAAAGAAGGCAGAGAAGCAACAGACAATACATAACAAAAAAGGACAAAAATAAAATATCGGTTCCACTTTGGAGGCGCTCATGCATTTTTAGAGCCTTAACGCGAGTGGGAAAAACTAATCCCCGGGTAAGCGACGCTTGAAACGCCCAAAACGACAAATAAGATATCATAATCGAGTAAATAGAGTAAAAAGACAGGCAGGGTACAGAATAGAGAACAACTTGGCGCTTTTGTGTTCTCGCGTTTGTTTCCGTCTCTTTTCCTCACGATTTTTGCGTATCTCTATCTCCTTTTGCGTGGGTATTGTACTGCGGGCGCTGGTGTGAGGGTGCATAAAAAAGTGAGCTGAGTATAGCGCGAAAAAGAAGACGCGGAAGAGGAGAGTTATTGTCTTGTCTCGTTGCTCTCCAACGCATGGCTGAGCGCGAGTGAGCTCTTCAGTGCATCCCATTATATTTCGCTCTTCGACTGGCGGGCTTTGGCTCGTCTCCTGGAACACTCAAGAGGAGAACAAAGTTTCTCGGCTACTTTTTTTTTGTTCACCATTCTCCTGACGTCACTCCGCCTCTAAATGCAGCGCCTATAGGTAGCCAACCCTCATCAACCACGAACGCCATTGAATATGTCACAGGGTTCTACGGTTCTGCATCGTTGCCGCCTTAACAAGACCGTGCTTGGCGCTGTCTTTCCGGTTGCAAATATAGCAGGCGGATGACATCTCTGAGAAGAAACGACCGGGACATCAAGCATTCCCTCCCGTGGAATTTCACTCTCGGTGTACTTATTAAGACATCTATAATTGAGGCCCGTTCTGAAGTCGTATAAAATGCTGACCGAACTTTATAGCTTGAAAGCAGGGCCCCGTTGCAGTAGGACTAGAAATAAGAAAGAAAAACAGCATTAGCTCTTGTTGGGAAGATGGCTTTCATGTTGTTGGGAGGGCCCGTTGTTGCCCGCTCGGTTAGTGGTCTCAATAGTCGGTGGTCTCGAAACACTCAACCTTATTTCCCTCATTGTCATCGCCTTTGTCGGCGCAGAAGTTTAGGCAAGATGTTAAACATCGTAATGGCAGTCATTGCCTTCGTGGACGCGTGAGAATGACCAATGCAATCACCATCATTCACTTCTTCGTTTTTGTCGATAAAGGTGATTGGCCAAGAAGAATCGCGGTGACTGCAACCATCCTTTTCGTAGACGCAGGCGAGGATAAGTGTAAGCCACCCCAATTTTCCGCAAGGTAAATGTTTTCTGTGTTTGAGCCGTCGTCGCAACACAGTTCTGTTGTCCTGCTCAGCAATTTTCGCAGTCCCTTACAACTTTAGTTGCGTTTACGCACACTTTCTAAAATCACAGAAAATCGCACTGTAATCGGCTGTAAAGGAATGGTTTGATAAGTTTATATATATATATATATATATATATATATATATATATATATATATATATATATATATAGATATATATATATATATATATATATATATATATATATATATATATATATATATATATATATATATATATATATATATATATATATATATATATATATATATATATACATACACACACACACCCAGTGGCTTACTTTCGGGGCGTGATAACGATGGTTTTGAAAAGTCAGAATTTGACATTCGCAGCGTGGTAACAAGCGCGAACATGACTAGAGCAGAAATTTTTAATGCGACAACATTAGATCATGGTAGTTAAAAAATTTGCCGTATTATTACCGATATATGGCATACAAGGCGTCTGGAAGAAAGGAAAAGGAGAACTACAGCGGCAACTTTTTTAAAAGCC
The DNA here is from genome assembly GCF_048455015.1 of Haemaphysalis longicornis. Lineage (NCBI taxonomy): Eukaryota > Metazoa > Arthropoda > Arachnida > Ixodida > Ixodidae > Haemaphysalis > Haemaphysalis longicornis. The sequence continues at coordinate 22,702,457 of NW_027526361.1, forward strand.
TACCAGCACACGGAGATAGCGTAGTAGTAGCGCATTAGGCTGCTACTGTGGAGACCTGCGTTCAAGTCTCGTCAGATTGCACACGGTTTTTTTTAAGTGTAGAACACTTTAGGGGCTCGCCTTGTCGTCGTAGCTCGCTCGGTGCACCCAAGTGGAGCCACAGGCTGTTCCGTCGTAGCGGCTGTCGTCGCAGCGTAACCCAGAGGCTTCGAAAGCCAACCGGTTTATATATTAATAAGCGTTTTAAACTCGTGAACCGCTGGCGTTTGTCATACATGTACCCGTTGTTTTGCGGAAAAAAAAGAAAAACTGCAGGTAAATTTGACGCAAAATATATGTAATTAACCGGCTGTGCGAGCGTTCATTTAGTTAGGAACGCTCGTTGGGTTGGTTTTCACGACAGTAAGCGAAAAAAAGTAGCAGTGCAACGCCAGCCCGTGCGGGAGGAAAAGCGAGCAGAAGATGAACAGAACTCCTGCTGGCGCAATTTCACGGAGGGGGCGCGCGAGCTCTGCGAAGGCGGGAAATTTGACTTGTATTGGGTGGTAGCAGTGAGCGAATAACGGCGCTACAGCCGATTATGGCGAATCCCTGCTCTGCACTTCTGACAGCTTTCAAATTGAGTGCAACGGCTTTAATTTTATTTAATATTTGCAGCGGCGGCTATTTTCTCGACTGGACAACGACAATAAGGACAGTTTTTCACAGAATGGGGCACTTAAGGCGTTCGCCATAAAACGCCTTTTACGCAAGCGGTTTCAAAGGAAAAGTAGCAAAGCCGCACTCAGCGGAATGGAGAACCAGGTAGCGCCACAAATGCAGGGGCCGAGAGACAACACCCTAGCACTCCCATGTCTGCTGCATTCTAGCCATCTTGCGTTGTTTGCCAGGTATGCAGATTCAAAGCAAACAGCTAAATGTCTCGTGCATGCTTCTTCCGCATGCATGGCTATTCGCGATGTAATGTTTTTTTTACTGCCACCAGCCCCGCGCACGCTTTGGCATTCATTCCCCCGCAAATGTCTGGCGCTCCATATTTACCGACCCACCCAGATATTTGTATGCTACGCTAGGAAAACAACGTAGTCCGCCGATTGTTTTCAACCGCAGCGTGAAAGAGCATCAACAGCGTGGTATAGAGCTGCGCCCCAATCGATTTTCCGGCTTCTGATTGCCTTCTCTGCCCTGCCCAATCTATTTACTTTGGAGACCAACAGACTTTGCCTTTCAATCTGTTGCCGCCTTTCTACTTCTTTTTTAACCCACGTAGCAACATTAAATGTCCTTATTGAATAAAAGCATCAGTGCGCAGCATGCATAAACTGCGGTTTGCTGGAGAGAGAGAGAGAGAGAGAGAGAGAGAGAGAGAGAGAGAGAGAGAGAGAGAGAGAGAGAGAGAGAGAGAGAGATACGGAGTTTCTAACGTACAGCAAAGGCGAAAATGACAACCAAGAACAAAAATATATCCAGAGGCGTTTTACCCGTCCCCTGAAGGAGGCAAGACTGCTGTCAGCGCGTTGACAAAAGGCTTAAGCTCAGATTTTTGTTTCTAATGCTTTTTTATTTACATTGCTTCCTTAACATTACAAAATAGAACTCAACTATGTCTTTCTAGCGCAGAAAATTAAGCTCATGTAGCCGAGAACGTTTTTTATGCACGGCCACGAGCACCTCGCCCTTGTGAGGGGCTTACAAACGAAGGAAAACCAAAACAAACTAAAAACGCGCTCACCATTCATGCAGATGGCGCTAACGTATCAGCATGCTTCATGTAGGAGTGCTAAGCAAGTGCATAACTCGTCAGCAGTAGCGTGTAGGCAAATAGCACTGAGAGAGTCACGTTCAATTAACACGGCATCAAAACTAGCTTGCTACCAGTGTTCGGATTACTCTCAAAATAATCATTTCCCTTTGTAGTTTGCCTTGATAGTGAGGCAGGTTTTGGAGAGATCGTTACCATGGTGCGTTCAGCTACTGAACACCATTCTGTTAATGGGGCCGTTGTTTCACCAGCAAGACTGCGTCTGCGCCGTACGTTCCCGGGAATGATTCACAAGTACTCGATGGCTGCAAAACAACGGCCAATATTTCTAGAACGCCACGATTTGTATCAAAATACTGGTAGCGTGGCAAACCGGTTCATTCGGCGCGGCTCACGTTATTGATGCGATGCCACAATTAGCGATTAATGTAAAATAATGGACGTGTAATAATATGTGCACAGAATACGCAAACATACTACAGCCTAACCTCGTTTTAGCGAACACTGACATAACGATTTATCGGATATAGCGAACTAAATACGCAGTTTGTCTGGTCACGGTTCATTTCAATGACACCTATTCTTTTTATAAAGAAACCGAAACCTCGAGATCCGCACAATGGCGGCTATAACGAGGCCCAAATATAAAGAAACCGAAACCTCGAGATCCGCACAATGTCGGCTATAACGAGGCTCAAAACTCAACAGCTAGCATAATAAAAGCAAAATTTAAAAAAGTGAGAAAAAAAAAAACAACAACCATTTTTCAGTAGCTTAAGGTCCTTTATTGCGTGGACACGGTGAAAAACTTCATCCCGCCGAGACTGTGAAAAGCCACCAAGCGAAGGCCAGATCCTCCTTCAAGTAAATAAGAAGGACGGCCTGTTTTGCCTCACGAACTTTGTTCTGTTGTAATTTCACGTTTTCACGTTCCGGTCTGTTTAGTTTGAAATGCCACAAGAAGACAGGTAAGGACTACCACGCTTACACTGGGTTCGAAGCCCGAAAGAATGCGTTTTTTTTTTTCTGCGATTGTTGCGCCAGCCAGATTGCCGATATATCAGAGCCGATTTTTACCTCTACTGTTATAACGAATATAGGATATAACGAACTAATTTGCTGCCCTGATAGTACCTCGTTATGACGAGGTTCGACTGTAGTTGTTCCCTGTTAGCCCGTAATGTTGTTTCCCTGCTGCGTGTACTGGGGGCCCTCCTAATCTGTGCGCATGGGTGAGCGGGAAACTTTCCTCGCAGGTAGGCCTATCACGAAGACAGTAATTGGCCCAAAGGGGTCGACAGAAACTAGAAAGAAAGAGTTCATCGCTATCGCGGAACGCTTAGATCCGTGGCAGCGCTTTGGGAGAAGGGGTTAATCCCCTAATTCATCCCTCTCCTTGCCCCGTCTGCGCTAATCCCGTGTCGCAACACCCGAGTCTCCCGCGTTCCCACCGGAGTAGCGGGGATTAGAACACGTCATTTATTCTTTTGTTTTTTTCCTCTTGCTTCGATACCCAGAATTCATTACGTAAAACACTGGCCCTTTGGGGAAACTGCAGCATTTTAAACGTGTTGATTTTTATTAAAGGGAACCAAAGAGGTTTTCGCGAAATGTTTGGCCGAATTTGCCGTGAAGTGATACGCAAGAGGAAAGTAGAAACTGTGGGCTTTTAGGAACTGTAAGTGTGGACATTTTAGGAGCTGTGGTCTTTTAGAGGCCTTTATTAACTCGCCTAATAACGCGCATGCGGAAACACTTGCGGTATAAAAATGTGCCCTAGCTGTTCTTACCAAACGTCATGGGTGAGCGAAAAATTGCAAATTCAAGTTTATATTTAATTGGCTTTGGAAGCTAAAAGAATAAGAAGAATAAGCGTCTACGGCTATTAACCTGTAAGAGTTACTTAACATCGGAGGTACCGTTCGTTTTTCCATCGATTGGCCTTATTCAATGCAGCCCTAATAAAAAGTAAATTCGGTAACTTTCGTAGCGGAACCATAATACGTGCAGCCGGAGCCGGACGGAGCGTTTCTCGCGCATTTGAGGCATAAGCGGATGTCGGGAGACAGGAACGAGTGCCACGGGGGATGCTTTACCACGTTAGAGAAGATGAGGCGCTAAAGCACGTGAGCTCGAGATATTGTTGTTTTAGCGATGGTGCTCTTTATACGTGGCGAGACCAGACGCAGCGTGCTATGAAACAGAAGGCGCAACTGCGCTGAAAGCGTCGTCCAAAGGATGTTTTCGGAGGGCAGATTACAGCATAAGAATGTCCGAATATTATTACAACGGATGCGAATGTCGGGGGAACATCTGAATGAATGACACACATATATACCCCAATCATGTGCTCCTTTCTCTTTTTTAATGTCCCCGCTAATTCTAACTCCGCTGACGGATGTTCCAGACTCACATTGGGTTCGTGTTCCTTATTAACAGCTCAGGATGGTGCTTATACACTTCCTGAATGCAGGATGCAATCATCCCATTTCCGCGTGCAGAACAAAAGGATGAAACGAGCGACGTTGTTGAAACACCGGGAAAAAGCCGTCGGTTAGAGTACGCCCTATTAGTGCGCTCTTGACACGCTTCAAGAAACGACAAACCTCAAGTTAGAATAAATATCTCCGCAAAACCGAGCAGGCCAGCGATGACGGCGGCGGGCGGCGGAATTGCGGAAACGGCAAGCCGCCGGTGGAGCTCTAACGCGCGGGACCCACGCGGTGCGGAGCTCGGGCCGTGCTCTACTACCGGCGAAAGCACTCGACCGATGGCACGTATGTACAGGCGGGAAGAGATGTCGGGCCGCGTGCCCATGCAAGCCGTGACCGACAACGGCGAGGCCGTCACGCCCCTCTCGCGTCCAGTAACCCCGGGCACGATCGTTCCTCTCGCTTCGAGGCACGGACAACGAGCAAGCGATTGGCGAGGGAAGAGGGCTCTCCCTGGCCGGCCTCGGCCAAGCGTCCGAGTCCGCGACTCTGTTGGAGCAGGATGCACACATCAGCGGAATTAATGGGGCGGAGGACGACAACAAGAAGGGGGCGGGAGAGGGAAGACGAACGCGGCATTGAAAGCAGCAGCAGCAGACGTGGAGAGCGCGCAGCCGCCGCGCTCTGGGGGTGGCTAACGGCTCTTGACGTCCTGACGGCGTGTTTATACAGCAGCGGGCAGCGGCGGCCTTTCGCTGCCGCAAGCAGATATCGATACTCGGGGCCCGGCCGTCGTGTCGACCCTGTATTAGATCAGCCGGGGCGCTAATTTCATTAGGCTTCCGTTCCGAGGCCCGTCCGGCCGCCCTGCTGCAGGGCACAATCCCAAACGAGCCGCCGCGCGGCTGCGCCGCTCACTTCTTCCCCTGCGCGTCTCGCGGCTGTGGCCCCGGTACGGTGTCGGCCGTCGTGGCCGCCGCCTGGGACGAGGCTGTCGTGATACCACGAGACTCGCTTACTGGTCCGTAGTGGAGTGCCGTTTGCCTCTAACGCCATGCCGTTTTGTTTCGCGTTGATAACGGAAGCCGCGAGTTTGAGATGGTGGGCGCAAATCAACCACTAAGAAAAAGAAAATTTCGTTTTCAAAAGGATCTCTTCAACCAAGAGGTAATGTGCAGAGATAGAAGCGATAGGACAAGCAATAAAGGATATATCAGCCATTTCTATCTCTTTTATATCGCGTTGATGGTGAGACTACGTTGTCCGGAGTTGTTTTTTCAACCCGGTGTTTTATACGCAAGTGAGATAAAAAAAAAGGTTCTTGCCCTAAACTTTCGGTACTCACGAAGGAAACAAGTAATGCCATGGATACAACATGACGTTTTTCATTTTTACCGTGTATTAGCGAATTCCGCCGAGTATGTCGGATGCTTCATGAGTCATCGTGATATCTTTATTCATTTATTTATTTATTTCAGTATACTGCAGATCTTGGCGGTCCCAGCAGGAGTGGTACAAGAGATGCACTCATATAGTACACACAGTACGGTAAAAAAATCAAACAATCAAACAACCGCGACAATACTAGATGGAAAGGAAAATAAAATATATACAAGACAGTCGAAAACTTAACAGCTGGATGCCTTCTCTCCAGAAGTAAAAACTACATACATGCGTAAATGCCACAATTAAATACCACAGTCAAGACCAAAGTGAATGTCACATTCATATAAAATTCAAGTTTGGAATCCGATCTACAAATGATCGCACAGTTTCACAGTTGACTTCGCCTTCCGGTAATTGGTTCCAGTAATAAATGGAGGAGGGAAGAACAGAATGTATGTCGGTATTGTTGTGGCTAGTGGGTTGTCCAATCACTTTGTTGTGGTTCGTTCGCGAAGAGTGTTTAAAGGGTTCAAGGAGATAATCTTCTCGTGGGATTTTAAATTGGCTGTTGTACAAAAGATATATAAATTTTAGTTTAAATGCTTTTATTCAGTGTGCCAATGAGAGAAGTTCGCCTTTGTTTATTAGATTTGTGACGCTAATGTGTCTAGAGTATTCTCAGGAACCAAACCGAACTGCCAAGTTTTGAATTCGTTCGATTTTCTTGATTAGATATTTTTGATGTGGGTCCCCAATGATGTCTGCATATTCTAGGGCTGGTCTTATAAGGGTTTTAAAGGCAGTTAGCTTCACTTCAGGGGGTATGTTACGTAATTTCCTGTTTAAAAAATGCTAATTTTTCTGGCGCTTAAGAGCATATGACATTTATATGCGACTCCCAAGTAAGATTGGACGTAAGCATTACGCCCAAGTATTTTACACGATTACTTTTATCAATCTCATTTTTACCAAGATTGTAAGCAAAGTTCAGCGGATTTTTCTTATTAGTAAAAGTTAAGCTCACAGTTGTTTTTTTTTTTTTTTTGGCATTGAGTATCATCCCCCATTTTTACACCATGCGTGAATCGACTGCAATGAATGGTTAAGCTGAATCGGGTCTTCCGTTGAATTTACTCTTAAATATATGACGCAGTCATCTGCGAACAACCGTAATTGAATAGGTGAGTGAATGCACAAATGAATGTCATTAATATAAAGGAACAATAAGATTGGCCCCAACACCGATCCATGGGGGACCTCTGAGAAAGAATTCAAACTATCAGATACGTGATTGTCCACGGGAACAAATTGCTTGCGGTTGCGGAGGTAGCATTCTACCGACGACATTATATTACTTTCATTTCCAATCGCATGCATTGTTGTGATTAGATCAATGTGGGGAACGACATCAAAGGCTTTTGAAAAGTCAATAAAGATCGCATCTATTTTCCCTCTATCATTAATTACGGGTGTTAACGCTTTCTGTTGCATGCAACTCACGAGGTAGCTCATTCGACAGCAGGCCAAGAGGTCGTTTTGCTGATCAGAGCGAAAAATGAAATATGCGGTTGTAGCGACGAGTAACGTGCAGGTGCCGTCAGAAGTAATTGGAACGCGGGAGCTGAGGACGAACCGCACAGGCGCGCCGTGTGGCTGCAGCGCCGGCAAACTAAATGTGCAGAGTACGCATGCGCACATGCCGACGGTGACAATCCATCTATACCCTTCCATCCAGTCCAACCCACCCCTTTTAACATGGCAGGAACAATCATCCCAACATACTGGTCTCAGCGATGGCGCTGATAGCAGAGACATCTGGCAGCGTCTCCCGCACACTTGCAGCTCACGTGAATTGCTGGAGAAGCACCGCTCTCACAGGGATCTGCAGTGACAATATTTCTTTGGAAATGTTTCTAGATGTGTCGTCTATTAGCGCCATCACCGAGAACATTGTTCGACTAATGTTTCAACACCAGGTTAAAGGAAGCGCTTGGAGGGACACAGATGGGCTATCGCCTTGGGCATGCCAACATGGGGGTTTTGCTCCTTTCGTAGTACTGCCGGGGGTTTTGCTCCTTTCGGTAATACCGGTGCATATACACGGTGCTCCTATGCGGTTCGGTCACAGATCCTTTGCTCCAGTTACTTTAGACGGCACCTGTACGTTGCCCGTTTTGAGACAATAGCTTTATGCACAATTTTTACCAGACAGAATTCTGAAAGTCAGTGTGGAGTGGAGGCATTTCCTTGTGTCACTGTAAAAAGTGCAAAAAAGAGGAACGATAAAATCAGGGCTGGCGTTATCGCGATACGAGAATATCACTGAAGTTCCCTAGAGCTACTATTGAGTATCTAAATTTCTGTATCGACATACAGTTGAAGAAAAAAAAACATATTTGTAGCTCAGTAGTTAAATACTCCTAAAGTGTATCGAACGTATCGCGATACTTTGGCAAGTATGTGTATCTCGTTACATTTAGTAGGCCAGAGTTCATACCTTCTGCTGTATTGCACCCTCTCATTTTTAAAGTACCTGGCTTTTTTTTGCAGTGGCATGGAGATTTAGGTTAAGCAGGCACCCATGAGTTGGCCGCACGGGTGGTTTCGCCGAAAGACACGCGTGTGTGTCCACTGGTTCAGCCGGTCTCACCAAGGGAAGCGAGGGGGTGAGACCACCGACGCGCAGGTGGGGCGCACGTCTGCGCAGACCTTAAGGTCAGGCAAAGCGTGGTGGAAATCGATGACTTTGCGTGCAATTCCCCCATGCATGGTACGCGCAAGCATAGCAGAGATGAACTGGCTTTTCTTTACTCCGCGACGAGTGGAGTCGGTGCGTCATAAGCGTACAAATGGTTACGTCGCCACTGATTTCGATGTTGTTTACTTGCTGCGAAGCCTCGGGAAACAGTGTGCTTACGAGTGAGATCGAGTGAGACGAGCATAACTAATGCGCTGCCCACCACGTTCATCAGTACCAAGAGGAAACTCATCTTCATCTTCAGCTTCAGCAGTTTCATTTACCACTCCAGCGATATCACACTCCCATCTTTCTGCCCCCCTTGCTGTCCTTCCCCTCGCACTGTTCCATTTTATGTCCGTTCCCCCTTCACCTCTCCTTCATTCCCTTTCCTCCGCTTCTTACTCTTCCCTTCCGATCCTCCTCCTCCTACACATCTCCCCTTCCCCAGTTCCCTTCCAAAGCCCTGCCCCCCATCATCTACTCCTCTTCCTCTCTACCTCCTCCCCATTATACTGGCCACGTTCTCCCTCCCCTTCCACTAATTATCTCTCACTCCCATATTTAGCTCCTTCAAATTAATGTGTAAAACAATTAAAGGGTCTTTTTTATAATACAGGCCATTTCAAAATACACCATATTTACGATGTTTACGTATAGATAATCACGTATTCGGAGTGCGAGGATGCGCCGTGTGTACACTCGTGGCCACTGCCTTGTCGAAGATGATCCTCCAGATAAACTTTAATGTCGAGTAAATTGTCAGGTCTTGCCACTTCTGTTCAATACTCCGCGTGGATATGTATTATCTCATGTGTAGGTGGTCATTAGATAAAAAAGCAATGGGGTATATTTTAGGTGTTGCTGATTCCAGTCGTGACAAAATGCATCAGCCTTGATTATTCTTTTTGCCTCCCAGGCCTTGATACAGGCCACAAAACGTAAATACAAAACCCCCAAGTGTACCTTGTTGTAGTTAAAAAATCATGGTTGTGAATCAGACTTTGGTTTGCTTATCGTGTATACTTTTTATTCAGTGGGGAGGTTTTAGCAAATAAATCCCGCGTTGTCTCCTGCAAATTAGAGGTGAAAATAAGACTTGTGGTCTAAGTCTCGTTTCTGAAGGAAAGAGGCCCGAGCCTGATTCCTCGTGGATTTCGAACTGGCAGAAACACTTTGTTTTGTTGTTTTAGGGTTTGGTTTAGCTGCACATGCATCGTGTTATCGGCGATTGACCGACAATGATTCACACATGGTTGCACACACACGATGTGAATAATTGCCCTTTATAATAAGCTATTCAAAGTTTCCGCTGTGAAAGAGACAGATAAGTGCAAAATAATTTAGTCATAACAAGGGGCGGAATAGCCAAGGAAGCGAAGTAGAGGTAGTCGACCAGTTTAACATCGCTTTTGTTTTATCACAACACTTATACTTCGCGTGGTGTTAAAATATTCTTATTACAATAAAAATTGATCTCAGAACACGCCTAGTGTCACCATCATTACGAGAATGCGAGCAACAAAAAAGGGAGAAAAAACGATTAGAAAATGCGAATGCGAAGATCATTTGGGAATTTAAACAAAATCGTACACCGGCCTCAGGGCAAACCTTTTTGCTGTCCTAACCACCCGGCTTGTTCAGCCTACGCGCATTTTTTCTCCCTTTCGAAGCAGGCTTTTCGGGCGGACCAGGAAAGAGGCCCGCATGAGGACGTAGTTTCTCGCATGCGCGCGCAAGTTTTGGACTAATGAGCGGTACAAAGAGCCGTCGCGCTTTCTGCGAGATTACCAGGCGCGCAAGCGCCTCATTAGACGCGACGACTTAATCACCCGGGCGAATTCTCGGCGACGCAGGTGCGTCTGATACAGTCATTTTTCTAACTCGTGGAGCCACGGGCAACGTGAAGATATGCACAAACTGCCGGGCCAGTGGCACCAAGTGGGCGGGGAAACTAAAGCGCCAATAAAATGACCCGCTCGGGGACCGAGGCGCGGAGAATGGGGAGTAGGGCTTGCAGTAAAGCGCGCTTAAAGCGCCAGCGTTGCGAGAAGATGCAGCCACCACTGACGTTTGCCGCGAAGCGCGAGTTATAAAATAGCGCACACCTGTGCGTAGAGCAGTTTTGGAAGAAAAAACATAAAAATTGTGTTCTCGAACGCGAAGCTTGCGAGACTTGGTTCTTGGACTCGCCCTAAACCAAGTCGATTAAAACTTAAGCCGTTCTACACAAGCGGTAGAGGACCACGAAGTTTTCTTCCGTAATTCCCTTCTCTTTTTGCTTACCACGGTATAAGTATTGGCTTAAAGCCGAAAAGGTTGATCCGCCATCCCGACCCCTCAAAAGTTATTTCCAACGAAGTTGCACTTTGGCTTTGACTTTGACCTGCTAATGAGAAGATGCGGTGGTTTATTGCTTGCGTGTAACTGTAAACGCAATCGTTTTGTTGCCAAGACCGAATCCAAACACGATCGTACCGCGTGGTTTATTGATTGAAGCGGTTATTACCTGCGACTGCAAAGTTGTCCTTGTCGAAAGCCAGTGACCAGTCTTTCTTGCCGCGTACCGCAATGTTAACATTAAAGATTCTAACGATAACAGGTGGTATGTCTCGTTCTTATTTTAATCACACTACGTGGGTTTTGACATTAGGAAACTGCAAATCACCGGACAAGCGTTGGCCGATACTCTTGCGTGGTTATGGGATGCTACGCTGTTATGTAACGCCGTGTTTTTATTGAGACACACACGACATATAAAATCTCAGGGTTAGGCGTTGACTAAGAGACCCCTTCTGGCATGTGCTGCGGCTATTGGTAGGCTTAGCTTTGGGTAGCCCTAACATTATGCCTAGCAGCGGGCCAGGCAACGTCAAATACATTGTCAAGCTGTGGTTACGGGCTAACGTCGCCAGACCTAAGCTCGTGACGTCAGAGTCTAACGTCAGTGCATTGGCCAGAAGACCAGTCCGGGTCTGTGCTTCTTTGTGGCTACACGCAACATTGTACGTGTTTTTCCTCGCGCACGCGCAAAACGCACATGCACGTACGCACGCGCGCACACACGCACACACACACACACATGCACACACACACGCACGCACGCACACGCACACGCACACGCACACGAACACGCACACTCACGCACGCACGCAAAAGGAAACCTTGACTAACCAGTGTCCAACGGCTCCGCTACAAAATTGTTCCAAGAACAAGAGCAATGGGCTTGAATTGCGGCAACCTACAGTTGTGTCAGGGCCCGCATGAATATTTCTTGCAAAATACTCGAACGTCTGGGATACCAGACCAGTGAACTAGCCAAAGATACACGCGAAATACCAAAGTCGATCAGGGAGAAAATTAAGGTAACACCCATGCCCAGAAACATGCATTCCGCGTATCACGAAGCTAGACGAAAGAGCAGAGCCAAAGCCCTGCAAACCAGATACGGTGGACAGACGGACGTCCTTTACACCGACGCAGCGGCATATCAGAGTAAAACCGCTTACGCAGCAGTAGCGGTTACGGAAAGCGGGGTCCTCGTCTCGTGTTGCACGTTACTGAGTAGGGACGCGACGGAGGCCGAGGAGGTAGCCATTGCCTTAGCAATGACCCGGCCGGAAATTAGAACGATAGTGAGCGACTCTAAATCGGCCATCAGAAATTTCGACAGAGGGAGGATCTCCAGCGCCGCTTGGAGTATCCTCGCAAACGTAAAAAAACTTTACAACCGAAGAGGTAACGTTAGTGTGGACACCAGCTCATCGGGGACTCATTGGGAATGAGAAAGCACATGCGACCGCCCGAGGTCTTACAGTCCGGGCGACCGCCGCCAACGCCGCCGCTGCTGATGTCCAGTCGTTGGCCTCAGCCTTGCATGCCGAACCTCCTTCCCAAATGACGGCGAACAACGGCGAAACGAATCAGCAATATTATAGACTGGAGAGGAATATACTGCCTCCTGCGGATCCGCAGCTAAGTAGAAAAGAGGAGATTTACTGGAGACGTTTACAGACGGTAGTTTTCCAGAACCCAGTCCTATATAGTAAGTGGCATCCCAAAGTCATCGATCCAAGATGTAAGAAATGTAAGGGTCGAGCAGACCTCGTCCACATAGTGTGGACTTGTCCTTCGTACAATAAACCACACCGAAACGTAGCATCCTGGGAGGCACTACTCCTCAGCCGAACCTCCGAAACCCAGCGCAAGATCATCGGTCTCGCCCTAGAAGCCGCCAAGTCCTAAGGGATACCGGCCGACTGATGGGGGGAGGGAGCACCTAACGCTCCCTTTTTGACTGGTGTGTAATAAAGTTTTCACTGACTGACCGACTTTTTTTGTGCATATCCAATACAGAAAATTGTGGGATTAAGATTACTTCGCGCAATTTTTTTCTTCGTTAAGAAAAGGAAGCTCATGGCGAACTCCGTAGCGTTCAACGCCCTGAATTCCCTGCAACTTGCCTTTAAATTGACCTATGTTTTATTCTTATAGTTCGCCATATTTCCACGCAAGTTGATGGAAGCTTAACGACAGGTTTGCAAGTAATTAACTTGTTCTTTTTAGCTGTGGTGGGTAATTATATACTCTTGAAAAACTGCTTCGCCATGACGCGCGGATTCAACCTGCGAGGTCTGGCGCCTCTTAGTGATGCTCGAAAGCACCACGTTTGCGAAAACCAAGATAAGATCACAATAAATTTGAACCGACGTGGCAACGGCGACTGAGTTTCATTGTTACACTAAGGTGCTTTTAGGACTTGCTTACGCAGCACCTGCGGTCGAAGAAAGAGGGGTGATGGAAATGAACCGTCTCACCGAGAAGAACGACAGGCGCGGAATAAATCTTTCTCTAATTATAGATATATATGAAAACGAAGGCATGAACCAAAGAGCAAGCGTGCAAGGTAAAATGCTGCTTACACGCGCCTTGATCAGCGCCAGAATGAGAAGGAGCAGTGAAGCCCCGCCATAAAGATCGAAGTAATTAGTCAAGCACCGCACCATTTATTCTGTTTTGCGACGTGTACACATTTCTTTTCCGCGGGCCACGCCACGACGCAGGCAGAGGCGGCGAGGAGAAGTGTGAGGAGGGGGGGGGGGGGGGGTAGGCAGGACACAAAATTTGCGTCAACGAATTAATTTATTCCCAGCTTCCATTTGCGCGCCACACCAGCGTCAAAGCCACATTTAGTACTTTCCACGATACCTTTTTCCCCCTTCTCACCGTCTTAGATTTCCGTCCTCTCGTTCTCCTCTCGGCGCACCATTCCATCCCCATCCTGCTCTCGGTGCTCTTTTTCGTGTTTGCGGAGCAGCGAGAGAGCATCGAACGAGCGAGGCTCGCATTTTGGTCCGCGATGCCCGAAGCGGGGGTCGAATCTTGCTTGCACGCAGACTTCTTCTCATCGTCGTTTTTTCCCTTCTTTCCCAGTAATTTAGTTACCATTTTTTACTTTCCTTCTCCTCCATCCTCTTCTCTTCGACACCGTTATATGGCTTTTCATTGGGCGCTGTTTGCGTTTCTGTAATGTGGATTGCGTCGTCAAGAATCCATTTAAGATATCCGGGCGGCGGGGTCGTGCGAAGCGGGGAGACGCAACGAGGGGCGAAGAATCCGGGCTGCGCCTAGAAAGGCCACGGGGCGTCGGCGCAATGAAGCGGAAAAATAATTTGCGACGAAGAGTAAATGACAGCGCCCCGCGAACGCCGCGCGGCGCAATGCGAAGCCGTAATCCGCGAATGCAAAGAGCAGCAACGATGCGATTCCCCACTCTCCCGCCTGCCCACTCGGCGACTATGGCTGAAAGCTTTCTGGGAAGCAAATGCCAGACCGCGCGGTTTCTTCCCTCCCTGCCTAATAGGGATGTTACAGGAAGGAAAAGTTGAAACGAAACAGGGAAACATTATAGTGCTGCGTAACCTCTGTGCAGATTTTATTCTTAGACTTTTCTTCTTCGATGGTATAGGGTATATAACTCATTAGAGAGGAAGAGGAGGGTCTGCCGCGTATAGGAACATTTACGGAAGTGTGCTGCGAAAACAGATTAGGGAAAGAACGAAATGGTGCGACGAAAGTTAAGTGATTTATTTAAAAACAATTTTATAATGAATGAGAAAATGTGTCCAAGAACAAGAAGTCACCTTTAATATGACTGGGTATCTTCGGACAGTTTGGTAGAGGTTCGCGTTTAAGGTCGCGTGTCACTTTCGGATAAAATTACGCATTAGTCACTAGCAACGCACCGAAGCTATACCTGGGCTCTGAGGCACGCCGTAGGGAAGAGCTTCGGATTAATTTTGAGAAAGAACAGTTGGTGGAAAAAGAGATGCTCCGCCGCGCCACGCGTGCTTTACTTCGACCGCGTAGAACTGACCTCCCCAGTGGGCTCGTTCGCTGGGAGGAGGTCTTGCTGCGGAGGCTTCGAGTTGGGGTGGCGTTATCCCCAGCAGTTACTCCCGCTTGGCCTGCCCGATATCACGCCCCGTTTGCGGACACCTGCCCCTTATGCGTGACTCCTGCGCCAGAAGCTGACGTGAAACACCTGTTGTGGAATTGCTCAGGTCTCAAAAACGCCCGAATTCAACACCTTCTAGCCACAGAGCTCCTTCCTGGGAGACCCCCAATCTTAAGCGTTTGATATGGGGACCCCAGGACCGGTCTCTTATTAGATTTTTGCGCGAAACGGGTGCAATGTTCTACCTTTAAAACTTCCTGTTATGCCGTAAGGCAATCTCTCCCAATTGAAAAAAATCTGACCACTTGGAGATCTTTAAAGTGTGCCGAAATCTCGACATACGGGAGTTTTCGCTTTTTGCTTCCATCTGAAAAGCTGGAACCGCGTCCCTGTGCTCAGAAGCCCAACGCCTTAGCCACAGAGTCACCGCGGCGATTTAGCCATGGGACCCTTCAAGTCTAGTTCGTGGCGCAACTGAACGTCGATTAGAATGCACACTGCACACTGAGACCGCACTGAAGCAGTACAAGCGTAGTGTAGCCTTTGAATAATGCCTTGGAAACGTTTTAAATAGGGTAGGGCAATGCACTTTCCAAGCCCTTTCCAACGTTCGTTCACGGCAGTGCGAATTTGACTGAGGCTTTCAACAGTTGCGGTATGTTCTCTCGCATACATGTTCAGCTCCAATCGCTGTAAATTATCGTTTTTCGGTCTAAAAAAAATCGCCAATGTAAAAGTCGCGCACACGCTAACACGTAAGATGATTCATCAGCAACGCTGTGGTGTTGCGAACGGCTTTATCGAGAGACATTGAATGGCAAGCTTTACCCCTGTTGGCATGCGGAGGACACAGTTAAGCCTAGTTAATCGATTACCATTCTAGGTAATTGATGCAGGTGTTAGACACAGCCGCCTGCTCAACGTGATAGAAACTGACGCTTTAACAAAATGGTTCTTAAACGCTGCATTTGAAATCCCTCGCGTTCACCAGCCCTCGACTTTACGCCTTCCTTGTCCTGATCTTCGATGACTCACGCACTTACTCGGATCTGGCGACTCACTCGGCCAGGCATGTGCAATGTAACTGCGTCCTAGCGGGGTAACCACGATTGCCCCATCGTCTGCGTGTAGTCGAATGCCCGTTCGCTGTGCCGTGTCTAGTTGAGTTTGAAGAACGGGACGGAAAGGCCCCTGCAGGCTTCGCCGTGTACACGCTGTTTGGTTTCTCTGGGCATCCGCTAGAGAGTTAGCACCCGATAATAGTCACCACTTGACGTACGGTCTCGAGCGTACCTGTTGTTATATTGCAGAAATTGTATTTTGCCACGGACACGCAAGAGTCACGAATGATTGCGATGCACGAGAAATAATAATCTCTCGAACTATCCATTTCGCAGCTCGGACCATGTGTCGTCCTTTTATGCTCAAAAGTACTGCTACTACTACTACTGCTGGTGCTGCTACTTCCGCTGCTACTACTACTGCTGCTGCCACCATTACTGCTGCTGCCACCACCACGACTACCGCTACTCCTACTGCCACTACTACTACTACTGATACTACTACTACTACTACTACTACTACTACTACTACTACTACTACTACTACTACTACTACTACTACTACTACTACTACTACTACTACTACTACTACTACTACTGCTGCTGCTGCTACTGCCCCAATTACAACAACCACAACTACCACTGATACTGCTACCACTGCAACTACTACAATTACTACCACCACAACTACCACTACTACTGGTGGTAATGCTGCTACCACAACTACCGTATAAACCGGATTATAGGTCGAGTGGAAATACAGGTCGACCCCTTAAGTTTAGGAGAAAAAAAGAAAGAAAAAAGGAAACAACCGAAAATCGCCCAAACGAATTTATTATCGGAACGACACCACTCAGCCACCATCGCAGCCGCAGTCTCATTCGTCGGAAGTATCACTGTCCTAAGAAGGCAATCGCTTGTTGCTGGTCGCCTCCCGCAGTGTGTCGTCTTCAGTGCCGTAGACTGAGTTACTGATGCAGCATTTCTTAAATGCACCCGTAGCGAGCATGCACCACGTTCCCGCACTAATTCCCCGAGGGTGTCCTCGAGTTGCGGATAAACCATACTACGCCCACGAAAGGATGTTTTGCACGGTTTGCACTTGAGGAACTCTCCTTTCCTTTCCAGCGCACGCATTTTTCTGAAACGACGAACTGGCGCTGAGCGGCCGTGTTGCCGTTTGCTTCAACATAGCCAATACCTTTTATATTAGATGCCGCTGAAAACTGCCTGTGCGTGCTGCCACTCATGCCTCAACAGGCTAAAAAATTAAAGTACCCAACAATTCAGACACGGCATTGATCCAAACAGAAGTGTCGGGACGGGTCGGATGTAGAAGCAAACAGAGGACACAGCAACAACAAAATAATGTTCGGTATTGGCCTTGTATACGGCCGTATATATACGCTGCTCCGACAAACATACATGCCACAGGTTGCTAGACGAGGACTCACATTCGGCTAAAGACTGCTATATAAGAGCAGGGGAGACTTGAGATTGACTTTTTACGAACAAAGCTCGACTTATAATCCGGTTTATACGGTACTACTGCTATTGCCACTACTACTGCTACTACTACTGCTGCTACTACTGGTACTGGTACTACTGCTGCGAGAACTACTACTACTCCCCCTTCACGTGGAAGGAGTATGGCTTTGATGATGTGGCCGAAACGCGAAGACAAGAAGCAAGACGACGGGCAATACCCAACGGGATTGTGCCAGAGAGCCCGAACTGGAGAAAAAAAAGCTTGCGGAAGGTCTGAGATGGAACGGCTGTCGCTGTGAGCAGTTCCGGCCGGGAAGACGCTTCACTCGTTGTCCGGTTAGGGCGTGGCCACAGTTTCTAGTTTGCCGGCACCCTGTAGTCCTTGCAGCTCCGGGGCAGCAGCCGGGGCCCGGGCCCGCATCACTCCCGCCGGTGAGGGCGACAACGAGAGACCGCACTACGGACTGCAAGGCGACGCCGCAGCGTCGACAGACCCCGGGTGCAACGCAAGTCCCATGTAGGACGTTTCGTTTTTACGTGTGTTGCGCGGACCGTCCCGTACAGTACTATCGTTCATTTTGTAGTTTATCTCTGCTTCCATGTCCGTGCTTCTGGTTTTACAATATAATCGCCTGTGCTGACTCATGCCGGACTCGCTGTCTCCAATACTCAAGGAAACCTAATGTGGCCGACCCTTCACAACGGCCAACTCCAGCGCGGAAGTGCAAAGGACACTGATTGAACCTACCTGAAAAGGAGGCCCTGTCGACTATCCTGGGAGTTCCGGGATCTTTGTAGGAATTAAGTTACTTTCTTCTTCCTCTTTACTACGGCTAATACTGCCACTACCACTACCACCACTTGCTGTGCCACGCCCATACCGCGCACATAGTGCCACGCGTTATACTTGGTACTCCCGGGCGTGCTTTCTGCGCGCACATGTGTGAAGGAGACCAAGTTGCGCAGAAGCATAGTCGCATGTCAGGCTACCGACCTGCTGGTCCATTCGTTTTTGTAACATGCGCGGGCTACTTCCTTTGTACGTCAGCACTGGTACGCATTTAAACTCCTCTACTTGCGCTGTTTGAAATTTCGGAACCTTCGAATGGCACGGGGTATAGGAGGTGCGTCGCCTCCGCCAGTTGAAGTTTGAAGCTGCCTTACAGCACAAGAATGATGAAGCAGTGAAGAGGAAATACCTCAGCGGTGGAGCATGCCGTATCAATCTCTCGCAATTAAAGAAAAAGCAAGTCACGTGCAGATTTAGCAGCATCGAGTCTAACGATTTCTACAATTTTATGTGCTTACTAGCTCTGGCATTTCTGTTTAACCATACAATACCTCGGTATTGTTAGAATAATGCTACTTCAAAGGCCCGTTGAAGTACGAAACATAAAAATAAATTGCGACTGTTTTTGTGCCGAGAATACATCTGTTGCGTAGCTGAAGCTCAAAAAAAAAAAAAAAAAAAAGAGGCATGTGCTTAGAACAGGAAGAAAGCAAACGAGAAGAGTGGTCCCCCGAGCTTTAGCTCAAGAAAGGAACGCACTTTCCTAAACTTTCATGTCCTTTAAAAGAGTTCCTATTCTTCTTCCGCATGTAAGTAATGTAAATACAACGTCGCCGAATACGCCTACGAAGAGCTTGAAAATCTCGGAACAAAGGACGAGATAACGTAGAGAAACACCGTGTAATACCTTTTCCGAGACGTGCTGCTTACCACGGAAACATCCCACGAACACACACTCATGCACAGGAGTGGGTGGGGGAGTGAGAACACCGAAAAAGGGGAAAATAGAAGGTTGATACAGGTGGGGAATCTATACTTGGGGAACAAAAGTCTGCAGCTCGGAGCCGGTCCCAAGATAAAGGAGGCCCAGGGACGCCCCGGGCACTCCTGGCTCTCGCAGGCGCCGCTCTCCTCCGCGTCCGCCCCCGGGCGATGCGGAAGGCAACTCGGGGGGCTGCATTATTCATCGCGCCTTTCTCCTGGTGCGCCGCAAACAGCGACCGAAACTGCATCGGCCGTGAGTGCGATTTTGCATTGGCTCCAGGCCGGCCAAACACTGGTGGCGGAGGTTCGGCACGTCGAATTGCGGGGGGGCCCTGGGTTCGAGCTTCTAAGAATACACGATCCCGAGCTCGTCTGTGCACTTCTGAGCCTGCTTCCCGCCTCCCTTTGTGTGCGTGTACTTGCTCTCCGCTGCAAGACAAAGCTGTACCACTGTGTTCAACCAGACTGCATGAGCGCAAGTGAGTGGGCATGCTTCGACGTGAGGAACGAGCCCGGGTCGTGATCCTTCGATGAGGGTTGGCCGGGGAAAAGAAGAGCCATTTCTTCATCTTTCGCCAAAGACGCCCGCTTTTTTGTCGTTTTCAGTCGCGTAGTAGCGCAGTCTTTGGATGAAAGGAGCTTGATTTCGGCTACTTGATCCGACGTGATTACACACGTTTGCCCACGGCGGATTTCATTAGATTGAAGGGACGAACGTGGGCCGGGGTACTTTTCTCAGCTGCCCTTGTTTTTTCCCGAGATCGTGGACAGCCACCCGCAATGCCTCACTCCACGCAATTGCGCACAAACAAACGACCGAAATTACTTCTGGAAGAAATGTCCCTGGGTGTTCTTTTTGTACTCGCCTATATTTGCTGTAGGTACTTGTTAGTTGATGATTTTAAGGTTTAAAGTGCCGACGCTACACCTAGGCTATGAGGCGCGTCATAGAGGAAGGCTCCGGATTAATTTGAACCACCTTGGGATTTTGAACGTGCGTTGCAATCTCGAACACACGGGCGTTTTTGCTTTTCGCCTCCAGCAGAAAAGCAGCCGCCGCGGTCGGAAATCGAACCCGCGTCCTTGGGCTCAGCAGCACAACGCCTTAGCCACTGGGCCGACGCGGCGGATAGGTACTTGTTAGTAACAACTTTGATTCGTGGTGTCATGGGAGACATGTTCACGTAATATTGGGGTAGCATGGCTTTTGGTATAGCGTAGCCGTAGTGTGGAGCGAAGAGTCGACCTACTGAGAACCTTTTGGCACTTCCTAGAACTTGACGTCCTACGATTATGGGAACAAAAAAACCCGCTTACACGTGCTATAGGCGACAGTCGGATGCGATAATTTGACGCAGCAGTACGCCCAGATGAACAGGCCGTAAGCCTCTGACGGCAGCTGTCATCATCACTGGGCAGTTCCATTGTATGTGAGCGTTGTGGGCAGGTATTTTGACGCCTCATACAAATGGGGATTGTGGAGACGGCCGTGGGCTTCCGACGGCAATACCGGAGTGGGTATGTTGTTAGGCCTACAATAAACCCTTCCGGTAAGCGAACATAACGACGGACCAGGTAGCGTCATAAGAATTGTACGTCGAGCTGTGGGCCACGGTTGACTACGTAATACATGAAAGCGAAATGTTAACCCTAATGTAGAGCCTTTTCATACCAAATGGGAAAGTCAGGCTGCCGTATGTTGACGCCCGCAGCTATATGAGACACCGTCAGAGCTAATGGGTACGTCAGGCCCGGCGTACTCCCGCGTTCGCGCCCAATGACACGACAATTGTGGGTCCGTGTGCTGCCGATGTGGTGTTTCATACTACAGTAGTCGCGCTTACGCCGACGCCGGATTTTCGCAGAGCGGGCCACGCACGTCTAGATAGACTATTCACATTTATTAGGGTATTAAAATGCAGCGTTGATAATTGTGTCACTGTCAGCTGTGTCAAAGGTACGCTAATGCAAAATGAGAATGTTCATGCATCGTGTTTTATACTTTTCAGAAGTATGAAAAAAAAAAGTGCAGCTGTTATTTTGTGTTCAAGTCAGAAAATGCGAGTTCACAAAAACTATGTTGTTTACCAGGTCAGGCACACAGTCACCTGCTCATTGACCCCAGGTTACAAAGGTGAGGAGGCTTAAGTCCCATGATCCCTGACCTCGATTCGCTTTAAGGAAGACCGCCGCATATATTGACCCGGCACCTACCGTCAGTCGTCGCTACGAAAGGTTAAAACGCTCAGTATGTTTTTATAGCCTTAGCATTAATTTATACTTCTAGCCGCATACTGCACAGAGCAAACTGAGTAGCCACCTTCATGCATCCATAAATATATTAAAGCACGACTGAACCGAGGAAAAAAAATAAAAATAAGGGGTGATTCTATTTCCGTGCCACACGCCCAGCGATGGTAAGACAGTTTTTTATGCACTTTTCATAAATACGTGAGCCTGAGCTGGATCGCTTTGAGTGGCCCGTACCTTCTTAAAGTTTTAAATGCAGCATCGATTTTCTTCGTTTCTGTTTACTCCGCTGTGAGGGGCAAGGGACAAAAATGGAAAGCCGGTTTTCACGAGCCCGCGTCTTAATGGCTCGCCCCGCCAGTGGGTTCAGGAGCTGTGGCCAGTTGTCACGACATATGACTATTATCGTGACTTAATCTAATGCGTTCGCAAAATGTTTTATCCGCCTCGCACGTGAAGAAAATAGGCACAATTATCGTTGCGAGGAACGCATAAAGCGAACGTTAGGCAGTCATTAGTTATGCCCCACGGTGACCGGATCGGACGTTTGCGCGCAAGTTTCAGCGTGATTAGAATACACGCAGGCATCTGTGCCGCTTCTTCCCGTACTTATTTGACTATCGTGTACGTCCGTTGACCTGATTTACCGTCCTAAAAATCGCTACCCAAAGAGCTTCTTATAGGAAAACGATCCGATCAATGAGCTCGTTTAACTTTCGCATCATCTGTGCTTCTTTCGTGCTTTGCCTATTCTATTTATATTATTTATGAGATTTACGGCGTGAAGAAGAGTATGTCGTTTACATCCGAGCAACGCAGATTTCATTTATGGGTTTCTTTTTAACACGAAATTGTTTTATTACCAGATACACGAAGATTTCGCTGACGTCATAACCGTAATGGAAGTGACGCCAGCACAACGAATCAAGCGGCCTGTAAAGAGTGCACCTCTGCACACAGGGTCTTCTTGCGAGGAAGCAACCTTTAGTACTAAGAGTATGTTATTCTTAGGGTGGTTCGTTTTCAGGTTTTATATTTTAATACAAAAGTGTTCTATGCCGCGATGCCCAAAGATTTAATCACGTCATATCCGTCACGGAAATGACGCCAGTACACCTTTGCCGAAGCGACCCGCCAGTAGGACGTCGCTCGCCAAGCACACCCACAAAACAGCCGCCGACCCGCAAATCATGCTCAGCAGCACTTTTGTGTTTTACTGATTCCTACGAGAGAGAAATCAACCACAGTTTTTTTTTATTTTGACAAACTTGTCTACTTTTTTAACGCGAAAGCTTTTTTAGTGGGACCAATAGCGTTCTGTCAAAAAACTAATGCATATCCCCATAGACCGTTTGGTCGACGGAAAAGCTGATAAGATCTCTCGACACACGCCACGTGCGTGAAATTGGGCTTCCATCGTGTAAAAACATTACTTTAAAATCGTGAAAAAGGAACAGTTCTAGATAAGACAATTGACGCATCGATCATGAAGAAGAGGTACAATAGTATACCGCTATCTCATAAACCAAGTATCTGCATACGTCTTTATCGTTCGTAAATGCGCTTAGTGCGCGGAATATTGTCGCATGGGATCATTCTTCGTTTGTGATTTGTGCTTGGAAGGTTGGACGATCTATTCGACGCAGTTTCAGCGAAGGTTAAACGCACATTTACCTTTCGCGCTGTCCCAACTTTCTTAAGTAAGGGATGGTAAATTTTTTGGCATAGCCTATTTTCATCACGCGTAGATTCTATTAAAGGAGCACTGACACCAATTTTCGGCGTTAATATTATTGCACAGTTCACTTCCTTCACTCAACAGAATACCCTGGCTGAAATATGAGCGGCCTGCGACGCGAAGAACATAGTTCAATTGGATCGCATTTATCGCGCCGACGGAGAAGGGCGCGGAGCGGCACTCAGCAAATGGACATCAGCGTGACATCACTCCAGGAGAGGAAAAAGAAGTGACGCGACAGCGCTCGTCAAAAACTCGTGACGTCACTTCACGCGCGCGGCCCCACGAGCGGCGAGCGGGCGCAACACCCTCTCAAGAGGGCGCCGGTGACGTCCGCACAAAGCGGTGAGGTCAAACCGGGAGGCTGCCATATGCGCCGTTCGGGATGAAAGCGCGGGAATTTGAAACAAACGATTTTCAGGTCGTTCAATGTAATTAACTATCGCGCGCTGAAGTATTTGAAGTGCTGTTTCAGGTTCGCCAGACCATTAAGCATCGATAAAAGCAATAAAAGTGTAACATAAAATTTTCGTGTCAGTGCTCCTTTAAGGCCTGGTTTAAACGCAGCGAAATGTAAAGGACAAATGTCTAATCTAGGGTTGTCGTGTGTAGAAATGGTCGATATTTGTAATAATGCCATTTTTGCTGCGATACGGGCGAGCAAACATAATTTTGCGTTCGCTGGCCCGCACGAGTGGCCTAGATCTCCGTGAACACGAGTGAGAGCACATTAAATGGAAGCGAACAGCGGAAACAGTCCCGTTTGGACACACAGACAAGCTCAGCTCCTTGCTAAAGCTTAGGCTAATGACGACCGCTGTCATCAAAGCTAGTCGCTTTTATTTTTAATCTAGGAGAACCTCAGTGGATAGATTAAATTGTGCTTGCCGAGAACGGTATGCCGTGTTAGGTATGTATACGTCGTGCGTTGGGTACTCTACTCAGCGAAATCGACTGGCACCGAAATCGATCGCCAAAACTAAGACGCCACTTCTAATGCATTCACTCCGGAGTTCATGAGCCCTTCGCCTGTCCCTTTTTGCCTTTAGCAAACGCCATGAAGCGAAGGTAATCAAACCCAGATACAATCAGTAACGAGTAACTAAATTACGTTGACGGAAAGCAATCTATTTCAGTCTGCACATCGCATTCGAGCTGGTTCGCGCAGCTACGAGGACACGTTTAAACGAGATAACGAGGGGAAAAACAGGAAGGCTGAAAGGATGAAGGGTTGGCGAAAACTTTTCCGACCTCGCTTCGACTCCGCAGATCTGTGGGGTGACAGGACCGAAGTAGTCATGCCGCATATTTAAGTTTTTTTTTTTTTTATTTCGCCGATTTTTTTTTTCCTTCATCGCACATTCTGTGGGAACAGCAAAACGAACGGCGCCAATTCAGCGGTCGTTAGGGCACGCAGAGTCGCTGAAATTCCCGGGTCAGCTCTGTTCTTTTCTTTTCAAACTTCCGTTTTAGTCCGCTTTGGAAAAGAATAAACACGTAGCTTGTTTCATCTTTTTGCTATCATCTATGCCTAGGAGCTCTCTCCCCTTCCCCCATTCCGCCCCCCCCCCCCCCCCTTTTTTTCCCTCTATCTGTGCCGCTAGTGCCGTTGGTCGTTCCGATCGGCAGAAGCCGGCGCGCCCGCCTCGTCGTGCGCTCCACGTGTTCCGCTGCGGGGGTGCCCTGGCGTTGACAGCTCATGGTTTTCGTATTACGAGCGGCCGTGAGGAGACAAATGGGCGCTATGCATTCATTTGCATAATATTCGATTACGGGTTGAAAGGGCCGCCTCGTGTCAGCCGCCTGCGAGAGGAAAGAAAATACCCTTAAGGCGTCCGTGTCGGCCGCCGCGCTCATTGCGCTCCAAATTGTCCGCTCATTGTCTTCCTCGGACAAAACAGGCTGACAGCCTCCGGCTTGGCTCGACTCGGTTTGGCTCCTCTTCGCGCCTACTTCGCTCGCCGTTGCAAAGAACGCGGAAGGCTCAGCAGAATCCAGCGTGAGGCACTTTCTCTGCTTGCTCCCTTCATGCGGCTCCTTCGTTAAGTATGGAGGAGCTGTTTCCTTCTGGCACGCCCGTCGGTGCCGCATTGGAAAGGAATACCCTTTGTTTCTGGGCTAAGAGACAGTTACCTGAAACGGAGTGCGCTCGCCATACTGGCCCTTTGTTACAGCCTTCTAAACGAACGGCCAGCTGTACACGGTGGCCATTGCGCTTAGTCTTTAGATTCTATAAGTTCAGCGAAGCTTAGGTGAATAGTATTCGAAACATTTTAGATTTTTACCTTCGAAGCATAGTGCCGGGATAAACGGATCGCATGGTCGGGCGCAAGTGCAATAATTGACCTCTTAGGATATTTTCGCCAGCTGGCGTGCGGAAACGGAATAATGGGCACAGCTGGTGACGAGTAGGAGATAGAGAGGGCCT
The DNA here is from genome assembly GCF_048455015.1 of Haemaphysalis longicornis. NCBI lineage: Eukaryota > Metazoa > Arthropoda > Arachnida > Ixodida > Ixodidae > Haemaphysalis > Haemaphysalis longicornis. The sequence goes on from NW_027526361.1 coordinate 22,727,970, forward strand.
GTTACAATAGGAAGAGACTTCAACGTGCAAATACCAATAGCGCGTCGTCCATTTTTATTGAATAGTGAACTGAGCGGCGCTGCGCATGTCCTAGCTTCTCCACCTGCTCACATATACTATATAGACGCTGTCAGAAATATCTGTTGTTAACGAGGCAAACCAGCAAGACAAACACGTTATCAAAAATTTATTGAGGGTTCATACCGGACAGGGTACAAACATTCCGGGCATGCCCAGGCTCGTTTGTTTTCTTGTTTTAATGCAACACCATTGTAGTTAGCTTAGTTGGCACAGCGACTGCCCGAGTATATGGTGGTACCGGGTTGGAATCCCGGACCAGGACGAATTTTCCTTAGGTTCAGACGTTTTCTGAGGAAGCTGTATATATTTTCTGTGTAGCCGTAAGGCTGCCTTTCAGGTGCGTGTTAGAGTTACTCTTGCTGAACCTTGCTTCGCTTTCACAGATTTCACCTATGGTCTAAGCTTAGAATGGACGCTACGAATTGTTGCCTACTTCATAGAAACTTCGATCACCCAGGGACCTCTGGACGAAGACGACCTCCCATCGCCATGGCTCCAGAAATGAACTGATCTTTGGTGCAAATGAAGTTTATTCCTCCCCCTCGTTACGGCATAACCGTGCCTCAGCAGCAGTTTCTGTCGGTCGTGCTACCTGGTGGTGACTGGCGGCATGTTTCTTTTTCGCCCGCTTCATAAATATTTGAAGTAAGCTAGCCCTGGAAGCAGCGCTGACTAGCGGCCTCCTGGGTTATGGAGGCTGGCCACACTTTACGCCCAGTGCTTTATGCTCAATAAACGCTCCTTACTACTACTGCTCCTCCGCCTCCTCCTAACACCACCACCACCAGTATTACTACTACTACTACTACTACTACTACTACTACTACTACTACTACTACTACTACTACTACTACTACTACTACTACTACTACTACTATTATTATTATTATTATTACTACTACTACTGCTACTACTACTAGCACGGCAAAACTGCAGTTGGATTTTCTAGATCTGTACTTACTGACCTGTACTTACTGACCAGTTTTGCCCTTGAGCGCTGGAGGTCAAACCACACCCCCTTCCGCAAGTGCCCAGCACGGAGCAGCGGCACGATGGCGGGGAGAGATAGGCGGTAGTGGAGAGATAGGCGAGGAGGGAAAGGAGACGTGCGCGGGACCCCTGCGCGGGAAAAGGCGGAGAAAGGAGAGGAGGTTGCCGCCGCAGCGACAAGCACGCGTGATCAAGGAAGGCCACGAGGTGACATGCGGCGTAGAACTGTGTGCGATAAAGGAAGACGAACATTCAGCTGTGGTCCCTCGTACAGCGGCGAGGCTTAACGGAGAACTGACACGAAATTTTGGTGTTACATTTTTTACGCTGGCTGCTATGGGTGCCTATTAGCCCACTAATCATAGAATGACACATTCGTTGGTTGATCGCAGCGTAAACAATCATTTACGGCGTCGTTTATTCGTTTCAGTTTCAGTTTCGGCAAAACGAACGCCGAGCGACCGCCATGACAGGAGGTAGCACGTGAAGTCACCAATCTTGTCGCACCTCTGCCGGTCTGGACGCGCGCACGAGCGAGCGCACGCACTCGCCTAGACCGACCGAGGTCTTCACCATCCCCGCGCGCCCTGGCAGCGCGACGTCAGTCCCAAAACCATGACGTGTTACACACGGCGTAGCAACGCACGCTAACCGCAGCCGGCGCGTCGGCTACGTCGCGGGAGCCCCGACGTCGGCAGTTTGGGGCAAGGAGCAGATGATGTCACGTCGGCCCGCTCTGGGCTTCCTCGTGCGGGAAAAGATTAAAATGGATTTAAAATATTGTATACTGAACGGTTACTGTTGAAACTTGCTGGGAGATATCTCCTGATAAAAAGGAAGAATTTTACATAGTTATCTAAGCTTGGAAATGTCGTGTCACTACTCCCTTAAACACCGCCGTGAGGCGAAAAATAGGAAAAACGCCACTGTTGCGTACAGCTTCGCTACGTTGAAGTCTTACGCCCTAGTGTGAGCTTCCTTCATTTGTTTCCTTTTTCGACAGCGTCACCTGTTAGTGGGGCAGTACTACAATAGCGTGGAAGCCCCACGAAAACTAGCTTCTCTCCAGGACACATAACCACATATCTGGACGGCGAACACCCACGTGGGGGATTATCAGGGGCCACTAGGATTGGCAGGAACAACTAGGAGCTGCACGCAACGTAATATGAATACCGGCTTGTTTACTTTCTTACTCGCTTACTCGCTTGTTGCTTTAATAACGAACTGGGCATTATTTAAAATTTCTGACGTTAAAATTCGCAGCGTTGATGTGGTGTCATTACTTGATTTTTTTTGTCGTATAACAGGAAATGTTGATCGATTCACAAGCATAAGAATTACAGGACATAAAATGCCAGTTCTAAAGAACGCATAAGTCGAATAAAAGTCCTGCTTGCTACTTTTTGTTTTTACCTTTTAGGTGATCGTAAGTGTTTTTATTCCACGAGCTACGCCGTCGGCAGTAGGAATAAATGTGGTTCCTGCGAAGTGTGACAGTTGGCTGTTACCGATTTAATTAAACTGAAGTCGGAATACGTTCACGACAGCTTGCAAGGACCCAAACAGAAGAGATACAATAAGCTAACAAAGAATAATGAAAACACGGAGGGTATAGCTAGCCCACCAGTAATATCCGCTTTACGCAATAAGCCGTTACTATAAATACACAATTTTTTGTGACCTGCGCAACAGATGTGGCGTTCAAACGTGGAAAGCCCCGAGTTGGATTACGAAAGAAAAAAAAACAAAGCAGTTAAGTGAAAAGAACAATGAACTGCGAGGCAGACGACGTGTGGCAGCGCCAAACCATGAGCAACGCGAAAGGGAAGAAGGGGAGAAAAAAAGGTGGACGTACGGTGGCAACGACTTGTTGAATTAGTGATAGAGTACGGGGCTAGTTTCGATTTTGAGAGGCCGCAAGGCTGTGTGGCTTATTTCGGAGGGCCTGACTCAGCGTCGGATGTCGGGGATTAGCGGGCCTGGAGCTCGTCGGCGGGGCATATATCGGCTGCGGGGCCCGGAATGAAGCCTTCGTCGGCGGCTGCGGCTGGAACAGCTTCGAGCAGTGCGGCCACGGTTCGAACCGGAGCTCGGGCCGTCGTGGAGCCCCCCTGGGGAAAGCGAGGGGCGGCGGGAAAAGCGCGAATGATGCGAGATGGTGAGAGGGGAGGCCAGTCTTCTCGGCACTTGTTTGCGCTCGGATGGCCGGTAATAACGTTTCCGATGTAGCTCCCGCTGCTGTCTCTACTGCCGGCCGCTGCTGCCATTGCTGCGTTTTTGGAGAGGGCCAGTCGGGGGAAAAAAAGCCAAAGGAAAAGACCGATCGGCCAGCTCGTTTGAGTGACAGTTACAGGCAGCTTTGCCACACTGCTTGCTTCTTCCTGCCCTGAGTGCTGAATTTATTAGTTACATTCTTCATGCAGATGGCGTTATGAGGGGAGGGGGTATAGTCCCATCGAAAAGGCGGTTATACGTAGAAAAAAAGAGGCCACGAAATTGAAAGCAACTTACGATCTCGCCGCTGAAGAGCACTTGCAAATACGTTATTGGTTGGAGTGAGTGGCCGAAGGCATTTGGGAAAAAGAAAAAAAAAGCGGTACCAAATACTGGAGGAGCCCCCAATATACGTTCTTCGTTGGTGAAGAACTCGCACACCGTTCATACATTAAGCCAGTGAGGTGGTCGAAGTCGGCAGATTTTACTAACGGTGGCTTTGCCTGGCAAGAGCTTGCCACAACCTTTTAATTCCCCTTATGGTGGGCATGCACATATCGTGAGGGGAGTGCAGAGAAGTTATATTCCTTACGTCCAGAATAGATTGGAGCAAGGCTCCCGAGCTTGTGACTACTAGCCCGGTGGCCGCCCAGCGTATGAGTAGCTTGTGTTGAAGTGCTGTTCGCCAGCACATTTCGGCGTCGGGTACCTCAAAACTCAGTGCTCGGCCCCAGTCTGCGCTGGATATCAGATTTTTTTTATAAACAGCGACGAAACCCTCTGCGCCGCTCAGTTATGAAAAATTTTTAGCCTTCTTTGCTCCCTGATCTTGATGATGATGATCGATGATGATTAGTGGCTCTCCCTTTGTATAGGGACGTCGGTTGCCACCAACCGACTTTCCCGTTTCGCTCCCCTTACTTGCCCTATTCTTAACTAACATAATAGATCTGCCTCCCCCATCGCTTCCTCCCCCCTTACATTCAAAATTCTCATCCACTTGATCACACCCCCTACGGGCCCATCTCTTCCCTACTTCTCTTCCAGCTCCATTCGAGTCGCCTCTTCGTCTTCTCTATGGCCTTGAAGTTGAGGCTCTCTCTCACCTTATATCCGAAAGCCTCCGCCGACGTCATTTCACCACCCTGTGCAGTCTCTGACAACACGGCCTATGGTTTCCTGATCTCTGCCGCAGCATACACATGTTTCATCCCGTTGCCTGTAGATACCCGTGCATGCCGGGTTCTCAGACACCTCGCCCGTGCTTCGAAGAACAATGCACAGCCCCTCGTATTGCCTCAGAAACCTTCCTTCCTGGTTTATAGTTTCTTCGTCCTATAAGTCTTCAGGATTTTTTCGCTTCCATTCTCTGTGCCCAATTCGTCACCTGTGCTGCCTTTACCTGCTTTTTAACTGTTGCGTATACCCCACTTTCCCCTACCGACTTTCCGTACCGCTTGGTCAGCTGCCCGGTCCTCCGCCTCCACCGCGTGTCCATGCTCCTCATATACACGTACTGAAATCCTCTCGCGGTTCATTTTTCTTCCTCCTTGTTACGAAGTCGCTCCTCAAACTTTATCTTGCTCTGTGCCTCCCTTGCCTCAAAGGACGACCAGCTCATATCTTCCTGTACCGCTTCGTTCGTAGTTTTGCTGTGGGCCCCTAGGGCCAGTCTTCCTACCGCCCCCTGATTTACCTCCAGGTCCTCTTGGGTCTCTGATTTTATGCACAGAACCAAATTTCCGAAAGTCAATCCTGGTACCATGACCCCTTTCCAGACCCTGCTTACCACCTCGTATTTGTTGTAGCCCCACAGTGCCCTATGCTGCATTTGAGCTGCGTTCTATCTTCCTTTTGTTTTAAGACTAGTCTCCTGCGCATGTGTGTAAGCTTATGCGGGCATGCGCCGTCGTTAAGCCATATTCCTAAATATTTATACTCTTTCACCTGTGGTACTTCTACCCGTTTTACTGATACTGTTCTGTCCTCCGTGTCATCCTTAAAGGTCATTCGGAATACAAATCTGCTGCCTTATGGCGACCGAAAGTTTAACTAGCCGACGTTGCACTATGGCATTTACCCCACTACTGAATAAGAGCTTTTAAAATGATAAAAGTGCCCCGCAGAAGTGCCACACAGAAGAAAAATGACTGCAAGAATATTTAGCCACTTCTTGTTTCGGCCGTTTTCGCCGGCAGGCGTCGCAGCAATAGGCACTTGCCAAACCCTTTCCCAAGGGGTGGAGGGGTGAAAGGGTGAAGGGAGAGTTGCACACGGGCGTCGAATTCTGGTGTGAAGCTTCGAAACTGGTATGTGATGAATATCCCTGAATGCCATAGGGAATTCTCGACCTCCTGCATTTCCCCATGACGGCGCTCACACCCCTTCCCTTGCTCACTTAAAGAAACGCCTCTTGCCGAATTGGGCGAACCCAATCAACGTCGCTATCACGCACGAATGTGGGCGGCCATAGATACGCTAGTACGCTTTGAGCGTGTGGCGCTGGGACGTGGGCTTTCCATAAATTCGTCACGTATTGATATAGGCGTGCACTGTGGTGGTACTATGTTGACGCGTCTTCATCGGCGGCCGCATGCTGATTGCCCTGCGCGTCCGAACATATTAATGACGTTGCTCGCTCGGCCGTTTCATACGTGCACACAGCGTTCAGTACACGCTCCCATACGCCTTTCAATCAGTAGCAGCCGTTTCCCAAAATTGCATGACTGACACATCCTACTTACTCGTGCTAACGGCAAAAAGTTGTTAATTCTATCTCGACAAGCACACTTTCGGACCTTTGCGTGCTCTATGATGTGGCGCGCGGCGCGTTGGTTAAGGCATTACACGGGACGGAGCGTAAAAGCAGAAATGTTATCTAGAATCTGAGCGCGGCTAGACACAGTCTAAAGTACAGTTTAATGTCTAGACAGTGCGATCTAAGGGAAGTGCGGGCTGTTAAGCCAAATCATTGTTAAGATTTGCAGAAGCTAATAGCCGTAATTGAAGTCAACGCCGCCTGTATAAACAGTGCATAACGCGTGAGCGAAAAATGGCCAAACAGCCACTCTCCTGTTGCTCTCTCCTACCCTTCCCCGCTCCGTAGCCTTCCAGCGTGCTTTCGTGTCCGCCAGCCAGCGCCGCTTCTCGGAAACTATGCAAAATAGTGGAAAGTTTGTTTAGCGTTCCCGAGGCGGCGCTCCTACGCCTTCTTGTTTTTCACCATGCCTGTCTGTCTTGGTCTGTCACTGATAAAACTTCCTTTGTCACGAAGCAAAATCCCTTGCGCTGCAGCAGGCTGATGCCGGCTTTGCGCGCTTATCTATTCGGATCACAGGCCCTGAAATTTTCTGAGTGGGGCATCCCACCTCTATCCCCTCCGCATTTAGGTATTGTTTTGACCCCGCTGTTCGCACTCCGCATCGGTACGCACTTCTAAAATTGAAGACTGTACTGTAGAAGCGCCCGGACAGCGTGGCGGGATCCCAGCTGCTTATCCTTTAGTTTCCTATAATTTTCTGAAGTTTACAAGCACGTGATATTATTGGAAAGTAATCGTAGAAGTGAGCGCCTGAACAAAAAACGCGCACGCAAGTTTTTCTTCTCTAAATACTCCAGAAAAAAAATATCAGTAAAATAATGGCTGCCCCAGCAGAAAATATCGTTTTTCTGTTAGCTATATGTCTACCCGACAATCAGTATGTTCTTACACTATTTCAGTTCGCCTCCGTCTTTATCTTTCGAAAAATGCAGCAAGTAGGAAGCGAGCGACACGTTGAACGAGATCCCCAGTGCGCCACAGAACTAGCGCCCCGTGGCGGCTAAGATGTAAGCAAAACGGCCCTTGAAGCCCAACAGGCAAGCTGACAGACACACGTCGTAGAAGTGGGTGCAGCGTTCGCGACTCGCGAGCAGTGACGTAAGGCGAGATGTCCGCCGGAACGCGCCACATAGTGGATCAGAGCCTGAACTAAGCGTCCCTACCCTTCCCATTGAAAAGCGCGCGACGCGTCAGGCAATGTTAATACAGGCGGCGTTGTTGAAGCACACTTTAGAAGAACGGCGCTGCAAACAGGTGCCGTTCGCCGCGGGGAAATCAAGTGTGGCGCTCTAATCTGTTTAGTGGTAAGCTCTCTCGGCAGGGCATCATCAGTAGCCTCTAGGTTGAACTGCCAGTAACTATCAAGTTGGACAGCCAGTAATTATCAGGTTTGCTGTGCCTTAACTGCCTTCATTGCAGTATTCGCTGGGCTATATATTCAAGCATTCTTCGCGTAACTCCATTTCCTATGGAAATGCCACGGGAAAGGACACCACTTCTAAAACCCAACTGCGAGGTTTATGGGGTAGCTGCAGTGTTGCTGGCAGCGTTCTGCGTTGGCGCTCGATCGCTTTATGCGTGACCGGCCAGGCGGCACAGTGCACCGACGTGATCGCTCGAGGAATTCCTAACGCGGCAACGTCATCTGCTGGGGCCAGGAATTCATGTTCGCGCACGGCAACATGTTCGCGCACGCTGCTCTGTGAGGGTCGGACGGATCGAACGTAATATCAGGCCTGGTCTTCATCCAAGCACCGCGAATGCGCGCTGTTGCCCGGGGCGCGCTTTACCGCTTCCTATTTCCAGGTCACCACGCGGTCACGTGGGGCCTGAGCGATACGTTTCGGCCGCGGAGAACGGATGCCGCAGAAGAAGCGTCTTCAGTGAGCACCGCACAGTTTCGTTTCGAGCACACTGCGTTATTCAGCAGGGTTGAGCCTGACACAATAGTAACAATAACAACGAGAAAAAGAGGTGACGCGGCTCTGAGCACCCACACGCACTCAAATATTATATATATATATATATATATATATATATATATATATATATATATATATATATATATATATATATATATATATATATATATATATATATATATATATATATATATATATATATAGAGAGAGAGAGAGAGAGAGAGAGAGCTTTATAGTAAACGGAAGAGGTCAGCCGCACTAATAACACGGCTTGCCATTTCGTCTTGTAAGTAAGCGCGAAATGGACAAGGACAAACAAAGTGAACGGGACACGGCCGTGTCCCGTTCACTTCATTCGTCCTGGCTCATTTCGCGCTTACTTACAAGATGAATGACCAACGCGCCCAAGAAACCACTCTGATGTTGCCATTTCGGGTGGGGGCGAAGGGAGTAAGATGAAAGGGCGAAAGAAAGGAAAAAAGAGGAGGGGAAGCAGCAGTATTACGTCGCAATCTACATCGCGATATAGATGTTGATAAACGAGATGACTATTGGACACTTAAACATCGTATCACAAAACAAAACGTACCATGGTAATCTAGCACCGCAAGTAAACTAAACTAAACATAACTAAAGGGTTCAAAAGGGCAAAATGTGTACGTTCAGATGGTTCAGAAGACCTCACCCAGCCCACAGACCACAGTCCATGAAAAAAGTACAGAGCTTTTTTCCCTAGCGCCGCCTCACCCTACACCGGAGTCACCGTGACCCCAAAGGTAGCAATTTCACGTGGTTTTAAGCCTGGCAGACACTCATTACCTTTAACCTCACCCGAAAATCAATCAATCAATCAATCAATCAATCAATCAATCAATCAATCAATCAATCAATCAATCAATCAATCAATCAATCAATCAATCAATCAATCAATCAATCAATCAATCAATCAATCAATCAATCAATCAATCAATCAATCAATCAATCAATCAATCAATCAATCAATCAATCAATCAATCAATCAATCAATCGATTGATCAATCAATCAATCAATCAATCAATAAATCAATCAATCAATCAATCAATCAATCAATCAATCAATCAATCAATCAATCGAACAAGCAAAATAAAATCGGCCCCAAGCACTCTTCCTAAAAGTTCATGCACCTGAAGGGACAGGGAGAGAAAAAGAAAACTATTTTGGCAGTTACATTCGGCCAGTACTTCGCTGGTTTTGGTTGTACACATTTACACCGTTATGGCAGCTAAGCAAGTAATAAGAGCCAATAGAAACGGCGCCGTTGTACGTTTGAGTGCGAAAGCTCAAAACAGACGCCGTCAACTAACTATTGCTTTAACCGAAAACTATTGCGATTCCTGCTTATTGCAAAGAAATAAGGGCGATGGCAAGGTTTCTTGTTCATACGCAATGTTGAATGCAGGGTATTATGTCAAGTTGCATGTCCCATGCCCTGATGCATGAACTGTTAGAGCTCGGCGGTGACGAGCAAGAAAAAAACACACGCACAAAAATTCGGGCAATTAAGTCTGCTTACGTGCTTTGAAGACAAAAGCCTGGAAATACTCATTAACAACTTCTTTACCGCTACATCGTATTTGCGTCTTTTTCTTTGCTTTGGTTTGTTTGTGTTTCGGCAGGAATTACCTCGACTGGCTTCTTTTATGCTACAGCACGTTTCAAGTTCGTCACTACCTTCTCGTTCGTTTCTTTGCCTTACTGTACGAATTAACAAAATGGTGCACGGCAGAGCTTCCCAGGAATCTAAGTCCTGCGTGAATGGTGTACGCCTGTTCTACTCACGTGCCATCACGTTCAGGTGTGACGCGGCCCGCACTATTCTACAATTTTTGCGTTTCCCATTCATAGCTTTGTGGATTTTGTGAAACGGGGGCAATAGTCCCTCAAAGCTCCTGGTTCGTGGCCAATCCCCAAGTGGGTATGTGCTGCGAAGAAAGTAACAACAGCAATAACAGCGGCAACAACGTTTTGTTTCTTGACGGAACCTTCAAAACGCGCGACACTGAAAACGTGGGACAAACAGAACAAAAGGGCGGGCGCTTCAGTCTGTCCCACGTTTTCAGTGTCGCGATTTTTAACAGTTTTGTCATGCATATTCACCAACTATCCCAGCTCGCCATTCTGCGTTTCGTTTCATCGCAGACAACGCACGCAAATAGCACAGTGGTGGCGCATTGGGATTCTACTGTAATGACCAGCGTTCGAATCCCACCGGATCGCACATGTGTTTAAGGTATTTGCTCGTTACAGGGGCGTCCATTTTCTTGATCGAACAACGACCACAACAACGACAACAAGGACAACGAAAACGACAGCAAGGGCAACGACAACAACGACGACGACAGCAAGGACAACGACAACAACGACAACAATGACAACGACAACAGAATGGGCACTTAAGCTTCCGCTTTAATATTGCGAATGCCCCTGGAGCTTGGGCACATAAGAGCGAATCGACCACTGGACGCTACAATCTACTTATACGGATACATGGCACATGCTCTTGACATAGCTTAAAAAGGTACGATGAATCTTGAAAACTACTAAACGCGCACACGCGCACACATACATGCACACACATTCATTTATTTCGGTTTTATGCATGCCAGTGAATTCGCTTGAGATGCAGCCTGTGTATTCTCCCTCGTGGCTCTACTTTTCTTTCTTGCCCCTAGGAAGGCAATTGTATTGGCTGTCAGGGGGTTACAAGTGGCAGCCGGCCTGCTGGCGCGGTTGTCTTTGACTGAGATCCTCCCGCCTTCCGCTGTCCCGTTCCAGGCGCGGCCGCCGCGGTTCTTTCGCCACGGTCAACAGGGCTTTTTCGGCTGATGCCGACGGCGGCTGGAGCGGGGCGACCCATCTTGCTTTCGCTGGTCGAATCCGGCCCCGAAAGCAGGCCCCGGCTCGGAGGAGGTCCTACTCTGCTTGCTGGGGTGTTTTATATTAATGCCGTCGCTCTGAGGGCTCCGGTTCGAGATTAGAGGGAGAGTGCGTGAAGAAGAAGAGCGGCGCGGTGGGGACAGGGATCATTCACGGCGGACTGGCCGCCCCGGGGCAACTGCTTTTGTTTAGCGATGCCCACAGTTTGCGTTGTTTCGGGAAGTCTTCGCCAGTCGGCTGCTCCTTTTCTGCGTCTCCTTCTGTAGACATGCTCGCCAGCGCAGGCTCGTTTGTTTTGTGCGCGCAGGCCTCTGTTTGCGCTACTGCTCAAGTGCGGGGCGGTACTTTCGTTTCACGGCCTGGGAGGGCAGCCTTAAATTGATTGCTCACGGGATGTGTCCATAAGCGACTGCGAGGCTTTCGGGGCATGGATGCCGGCAAACTCGGCTGAGCAACGTCCGAAAAAAGTGTTACAAGTGAGCAGGAAGTAAATGTTCGAAATGTGCGAATTTAGGATGTGAACAGTCGTAGAAATGTCCGGTTTTTCTTCTTTTGAACAACAAAGCAATTTCCAGGTTTTAAGTATTATATAAAGCTGGTTGCACACGAACTAGACGACATATCTTGTCCCTAAGTTGTCGGGGCCGGAATTTCTACTTGTGTGTGTATGCATGTAACATTATGAAGCCATTGATGTGAACAGCATGGGGGTGGAATAATTGAAATTGAAAGCATTGTTGTGCTCCACCGGCATTGAAAAATTGGGTGGGACGAAAATGCTTTCTTAAATCTTCGGTTAGTTCACTTGCCTTGTCTACTTAAAGTTTGCTGACTTGTGGAAAGAAATTTATGCGGTGCATTCACCCAGAGATTAGTGAGTTTGTTTTTGGTTTAAAGCAAATTTATTTGAATGAAGAATCACTTGTTTAAGTTACAGTTTGTGCTTCTCGTAACATCTAATATCCCCCCCCCCCAACAAAAGAAAAAAAAAACGCGGAAGCATCATTAGCCAATTGTAACTTTTACTCAAATAATTCTGGAAGCGCGGTACTTATGCGAGTAATCGAACCTGAATTTTGGGCGAATGTTAACCACTGTAAACTATTATTACTGCGAAGGCAGTATACGTCTGGTAAGTCGTAAAATCCGGTGCCGTTGTTGATCGTCCACGGGATGTTACCGAAAATGACAATACAGCAGAGAATAAAAACACGTCAAAAGAGCTCGGTTTGGTGTCAACTTGTGCTCAGAGATTCCTGTAAACAAAGTAAATTAATGAAGTTGAAAAGAAACTTTGTTACATTTCGATCTAGATGGGAATAGAACCCGGTCCGCCGGGATGCAAGACATGTACGCTACCCAGACTCAGCACTGCTCTGGCCAATTAAGGTGCGCCTACTCCGTGCGTTAGAAGGCAAGTAATGGCGCAGCCAGTGGAGATGAAGGGCACATGATGGCACGTGAGGGGGACAGGTGTACCCCACCCATGAAGAACGATGATTCCGAGAAAGAAGTAGTGGCATGAAGAGCCTACCTGTCCAAGTCATTTGCGCCCGTTCTCGGGATGAAGACAGAAAGAGAGAGAGAGAGAGAGAGAGAGAGAGAGAGAGAGAGAGAGAGAGAGAGAGAGAGAGAGAGAGAGAGAGAGAGAGAGAGAGAGAGAGAGAGAGATAGAGAGAAAGAGAGAGATAGAGAGAGAAAAATAATGGTATATTGGGGAGTTTAGCTCCAAACTAAAGAGGAGCTGGCTAGTAATTAAAAGGCACCCTGTTAGCCTGCCTTAATGAACCATGAGGTTAGAGTATGGAAATTGAAAGGGCAACGGGTGAAGGATCAGACGCGCGCTCACTAAACTACTTGGTACAGCACGTTAAAGATTCCAGGTGGTTAAAATGAATCCGGTGCCGTCCACTACGGAGCACCTCATCACCTGCGCTGCGTCAGCACGTTTCACCGTACAATCAATCAAATCAATCAAACTACTTGATATGTATCCTACATACGTTTTCATACAGCAGTAATGTGCCAGTCTATATACAAGGCATATGATATATATATATATATATATATATATATATATATATATATATATATATATATATATATATATATATATATATATATATATATATATATATATATATATATATAGAGAGAGAGAGAGAGAGAGAGAGAGAGCGAATCAGAATAGAAAATGAGGGGCAAATAAGGCAGAAATAAGGGTTGGCAGTCAAGAAGGTAGGTCATTGAAACAGATAAAGAATTTGGAAAGGCAGAAAGAAAGCGGAGGAAAAAATGCCCGCCGGGTGGGATCCGAACCCACTCCGAACCGGTATTCTGGAGGTCGTGGGTTCGGATCCCACCCGGCGGGCATTTTTCCTTCCACTTTCTTTTGGTCTTTCCAAATTCTTTATCTGTTTCAATGACCTACCACATCCCCCCATTTGCTTTCCGACGTTTTCTTGAGTGCCAACCCTTATTTGTGTCTTATTTCAACAAGCCCCTCATTTTCTATTTTGATTCGCTACATGCATAGCGAGGGCCTCCGTTCTGGCAGTCTTGGTGGCATAGGGAGCTTAAGAGGGTTCAACGCTGGTCGACCTCTCTCGACATGTCGTAGACACTCGAGTCACGGCCCGGGGGTTAAAAAGAAGGTCCCCTTCACCCCGAGTAGTCCGAGTGGCACTGGCTACCCCCCACCCCCCCCCCCCCCCCCCACGCGCAGGAAACAAAAATAACTATAACATAAATACCCCAGAAAGTGGAGTAGAATATATAGTGGTCATCACACCAGACCGGTATTCTGGACTGGAGGTCGTGGGTTCTACAACGCCAAAGGAGGCATAGGGCAATGGTTAGACTTATTATTTTCTTTACTACGGTTAGTGAAGTTAATATTTGTACGTTTGACTTGTTTAGCACCATGATTATCTAGCAAGTGAATCCGAAACGAAAATAACAAGCACTAGACAAGCGCAATGCACCTATTTCGTTGTTTGTTGAATATAAGCGAAAAGCGGTAGCGTGGATCGTTATTTTTAGCAATAGAGCTAGTAACTAGCCCATCATCAATCAACGGCGCTTTGTTTATTACTCCTCGCATGAACAAAAACAGAAAATAAAGGTGTTCACGTTAAGACTTTCTCTCTCGCGTTTTATTTGCTTAAATTCTGTGCCACCCTTGCAATAAATAAATAAATAAATAAATAAATAAATAAATAAATAAATAAATAAATAAATAAATAAATAAATAAATAAATAAATAAATAAATAAATAAATAAATAAATAAATAAATAAATAAATAAATAAATAAATAAATAAATAAATAAATAAATAAATAAATAAATAAATAAATAAATAAATAAAGTAAGCAAGCCCTGCTTAACATCGTTAATACCGGACGCCGCCGTGGTCCAAAATGTGAGCATAACCTTAGTAGGGAAAGTGAACGCGTTTTTACTGCTCCCCTTTTACGTCGGGCGTGAACAGCTTCGCCAGCCGAGTCGGAGTGCTTCTTACCTAGGCCCGGCACGGCCAGGGAACAGGCCCAGCGAGGCCTGCGTCCGCTGTATCTTGTTACGTCCATCCACTGTTCCTGGTCGCCCGTGACTTTTATTTTCTTCTTCCTTTATGGGTCGTCCTCTCGCGCCATAACCCGCACTCCTCGAAGCCGTCCTTCCGCGGCAGACCGGTGGCTTTGTGTCGCGCGGCTTTCTGGCGTTACCGTTCCCGCCTGCTCACTCGACCTTTTCCGGGCCCTGGCTGCTGCAGGCAGCGCGTGCAGTATATAGAGTTCGGCTCCGCGCGTAGCCCATTCTTCTCCCCCTCCTCCGCTCTCCCCTTCCGAATCGATGAGATTAATTCGACGAAATTGTATCTGTCTGTTGGCGCGGGAATAATGTCGGCAGCGGATGCCGCCTGCCCGAACCCGCGCCCGCATCCCCTTCCTTTTTGCTGCGCCTGCCTCTTCCCTCCCTCCTCCGCCTGCGCGCGTATTTGTGCATTGCCCCATCGAGAGATTCCCCGTCGTCCCTGTAGCGTTTTCGCAGGAACGCCGTGCTTGTGCCGGGCCAAGCGCGCGCCTTATTTTCGCTTTTCGCTTCTTTCCTCGTCCGCCGGAGGAGAGCGGGAACTGCAGGCGCTCGTGCGTCCGAGTCCATTGTTTGCGGAAGCACGGGAATCGGGCGGTGGCCCTTCCCGGCCCCTCCATTTCGCCCCGAAGTCATATAAGGAAGGCAAACAGGCCGTCTTCTCATGCTGGCCGAGCGGCCAGAGTCCGAGCTGGGCCGCCGGCAACCAGTGCGCGATTGGCTGTTTGTACGTTATTTTTCGCGATGCCGCGTGTCTCACGCGCTGGGAGTTTTGACAGGGACAGTTCGGCGGCGGTGCCGACTGGTGCGCGGTGCGCGCGTTACGTGCTCGATGAGCGTGGGCGTGTGCGTGAGCGGGCCCGAGGGCGTGTGACACGTGGCGACTGCGATATTGAAACCGAGACACCATGAGGGAGATCGGATTCGTTTATCGCATGACGTGTTTGAAACAGTGATGTCGGGGCCGATTCAGATGCCCGGAAGAAAGAGGACGACTGAAAAAATACTGCCCGACAAAGCTGCCCTCTTTCGTTTTATGTTTTTGCTTTACCTTTTTTTTTCCTTTCGCGAAGGCGTGTGGAAAGCGCGTAAAGTCAATGGTATGTTGGCTTTTTGCTAGGAGGGACGATCTCACCACATCCGGTAAGAGTAGTTAAATGTGGTGAAAGGAATCATTGTTTTAATTATGCTACTAAATAATAAAATAATGTTGACCAGGTTATTGCCTACTCTCGACCCGGATATTACGAATCGCCAAGGAGGCGGCTACTTCGTATTGTCGTCACACAAAATTTGAGGACATGTCGTAATTGGCGTGTTTTCCTTGTCGCGTGTTTACTATGTTCCAGCCTAGCCAGTGGGTATTTTTAATAAACAAACTAACAATGGTGGCTGTACCTACTATTTCGCTTGAAATGTATCAAAGGTTTCCTCTGGCTATACAATGTTGATATGTTCGCCACCCTACGGGCTATGATTTGGGATAGTACGATCCAAATATACTCGTCTTCGTAAGCGTTTTGCGTAATGGTACAGTTCAAGCAAGTTGAAATAGACTCCAGAAAAGCGACCCCTCCGCTCGCTCAAGAGGAGGAGGAGGAGGAAGAGGAGGAATAAACATTTGTTTGAGCAAGAAGGTAATAGTACGGTGATGTGGTCAGCCTCTTACATCCAGGAGTCCACGAGCCTGCGCCGAATCCAGGGCTGGTTGCACCAGGGGTACTTGAAGTTCAGGCATCGAGCTGGTTAGCGCAGACTCCCACTGCTCAAGGGCTGGATTTTAATGCGGTTGAGGTTATGTGGGCAGGAGAAGTCTTAGGGGGTGGGTTGCAGTGCGGGCAGTCTGGTGAGAAGAAGGATGGTGAAATCTCCGATAGTATTATGTGATTGTAAAGTGCTTCTGTTTGCAGTATTCGGAGTATGTATGCTTAGTAGTTTGATAGTGAGTGGTCTGGATGAGGTTATGTTCTTCTCATGCGTGTGTAGTAGGAGAGTATTGAGTTGTAAGCGGGGTCGACAGGTGCTGGACTGCTGGTTGAAGGTTCAGAGCCTCTCGGGCTGTCTTGTCCAGAATTTCGGAATGCCTGGATATGAAGATCGCGGGCGGCAGCATCTGCTGCCTCGTTCTCAACAAGGCCTGAGTGGCGTGGGGCACAGAGAATGGTTCTTTCGATGTCGTCGGGAAGCTTTTTTAGGATGAGGAGAGCCTTGGATGGTGCTATGCCGGCTTTATACAGGCTACAGGCGTGTAATTGAGAGTCTGAAAAGATATTTTTTTTCTTCGTGCACAATACGAGAAAGAATAATGACCACTTATCTCCTTGCTTCTCTACAAGTTATGAAAAGACAAACGCCTTCTGCCACCCCTGCCACGTAACAACCTCTCCTCTCTCACCCTCCCACCTTTCACGCTCTTCTCCTTCCCCTTCGCTTTTCCCGTGATGGAATGTTTGTTCAATTCAACTGAGTTCTCCAGCGTTAGCAGTGCTCAGGCACCATTCCATGGGACACTGCGGTTCCTTTTGTTTATCTTTTGTTTTTTGTTCCGCTTGGAACAGCAGGTGTCGAAACCTTTTTTTAACGAGTTCATTTCACCCAGCCTCTCCTCGATACCGTTTTTAAGACGCAGTATTTTCATTTGCTAATAAATTTAGTATGCATTTAAAAAGAAAATATTCGTCCCTTTCATAAATGAAAATGTCAAACACGCGGAGCTTGGTAGCAAGCACGCAATGCACGACGACAACTACCGTAAAAACCCGCGTATAATACGAGGTTTTTTTCCAAATTTTACTATGTAAAATTTGTGCCTCGTATTATATGTGGATCCCAAAATTTTCCGCCGAAAATTTGCACTTTTGGTTTCAGCGGAGGGTGCGCCATCTTGCGGTGGCGTTAGCTGACTGCTGCTTCTCTCATCTGGCACCATTTTGATTATTTTGACCACGCGAAGTATCTAGGCGCGTTCACCGCAAGTCTATCACGATGTCGGGTGCACGAAAACAGTATTCGGCTGCAATTAAAAGAAAAGTTATTTTATGTGCCGAGACCACCAGGAATCGCGCCGCAGGACGGCAGTTCGGCGACACCGAAGGCAGCATTCGTGGGTGGAGAAAGCAACTGGTGCTTGACTGGATAAAGTCTGTGTGGTGTCGGCGGCCTGGAGCACTGTTGGGGATTCCCCTCAGTGCTTGTGTTGGACGCCTTTCGCTGCCACCTGGCCGATTTCGTGAAGAAGTTGTTGCGCGAACCCCGCACCGAACTCATTGTCATGCCAGGAGGAATGACATCCCAGCTGCAACCGCTAGACGTTTGTATCAACAAGCCTTTCAAAGACTGCATCAGGTCCTGCTACCAAGAGTGGATGAGGTCAGGAGACCCGTAAGTGACAGCTACCGAATGGCTGACGCGGATTTCTCCAGCGGTGCTTTGTGGCTGGATCGCGGATGCGTGGGCCAGCATCCCAGAGGAGCTCGTCAGTCGCTCTTTTAAGAAATGCGGCATCTCGAACGCCCTTGATGGCACTGAGGACCACTTTCTGTGGGAAGACATTTCCTACAAGGCGACTTCAGGGGACCGCGGCAGTGAACCTGACGATTACTGAACGGACGTCGGGAGACAGTGCCAGCGAAAACTGACAATGACTGAACGGTAACTGCAGTGCAAATAAATGTTTTCTGTGCTCTTTACCTCGCATTATATGCGGATGAAAACTTTTTTTCTGATTTTGCTGTCCCCGAATTACACCTCGTATTATACGCGGGTCCGTATTATACGCGGGTTTTTACGGTAATGCCTTCGTCTCTTCTTGGCCTCCACTTCCGCGTGACGAACTTCGGGGTTAGCACGACGCTCACGAGCACGCTGTTGAGCTCGTGTGTGCATAACCGCCTGTTCTTCGGCCGAACGGATCACCAGCGGCCTACCCATAGACCTGCGAACATCAATTCATAGCACCATAATAATAATCATCATCATCATCATCATCATCATCAGAGCTGCCTACGGTGTGCTTTACTGTATGGCGTTTAGCATTCACACATGGCCCGTTCAAAAAGGTTATTTCAAGCCTCGCTTAAAAAAAAACGGCGGCACTCTCCGTTATGTACTTACATTTTGCTCCAAATATGCCTGCGGTTTCCTCTGAGCTAAGCCTTGGCAGCAGTTTTAGTAGTTTGGAACGGTCCTGTTTATATATATACTACTTCATTTTCAAGCATTCTTTCACTTAGGCCGGGTGGCTCGTCTTCAGGTAGCCGAGAAAAGAATACCGTATACAAGTCTACACAATCTTGCTGACTTGTAAAGGCTGCACGTCTGCAAAGCAAAAGCTTACTGTGGGGATGCACCAACAGGATGAGAACGGGTACGTCTCACTCTAGGAAGACGTCAGTAGGAATTGCAGGGGCAGCGCTCTACTTAGATGGCACATGTTTCCTGATGCTCAAAACTGACAAACATGCTCTTCTCGTAGAGGGGGAAGAAAAGTGTCCCGTGTTAACTATCAGTAGCTGTCGCTGTGCAAGGAAGCACAGATCTCCGGCAGGTTATTGGCAGAATACTAAGCAGGCAGTGTATGAATTTGCGAAACAGCAGTTTGCCGCGAACAATCGCCAATGATGCGTTGTCTTAAACTGACCCTGCGACACTTTTCTCAACATTTTTTCGAAAGCTTAAATGCTTGCAGAACGTAGTCACCCAACACACCCAGTACTTAGATTAGGGGATCGCAAAGTACCTCAGCCGAAAATTACTGCTCTGTGCTTATCAGATAACTTCGAAACTCGCTCAAAAAGTATTTCTCCCTTTCCCGGTCTTGACGTTCTTCGACGGCTCGAATTACGTCACTAAGGTCATGTAGCGGTGTGGGCCGGTTTTCATTCAGTTGCAGCAATGATCGCTTTCGATAGCAACTTAAAAAAAAAAAAAGCCACGAAAACAAAGCAGAAATGGGAGGCGTATCTTGTGCGATGAGCAACTCACGCAGTGCCGCTTGTGTTGGCGATAACTATAGCTTTCTCAGTGGTTCCATACGCGACGTAAAGAGTGAAAGCGCTTATCGAAAGTGTTGCAGGGTCCCTTTAAGGCGATAGGATCTGCGCGATACGGCGCTACAGCATCCCGTGGGCTCGTGGCGTAGCGGCCAATGATAAGCGTTACAAACATTCTCCATAGCCCCGTCGACAAATATCCTTCAGGTTGGGTTAAATCTGCTTCACCGGAACAATCGGGGGTCTTTTGTCTCAAATTACCTTTGAAACGTTGCGGTGATGTATGTGTGATGGAAGTTTTGTTCGGTGGAATTAGTGTTAACGCTGCAGTGTTAAAACTCAAATTAGGGTAAGGGGGGGGGGCGGAAAGAGAGGGGAATGGTTTCCTGGTGACATGCGGGTCTTTAATTAATTTACTCCAGCACTACCGCATTTAACTGGCACGCCCACAACAGAAGCTATGAATACTTCTGGGCAACCATGAATATGGGCAACCATGAATATATTGAAGGGCTTGCGCAACAATGTGCTCTACTCTTCTTTTTTTACAATACGGCATCGAACGCCAAGACAGCCATGCTATTTCTAGCGGCTGCCCACCCGAGTCATAAAAGAGTCGTGTATCAAGTGGGAACAAAAACGTCCGCCTGACTGCTCCCAGGGAGAAAAAAAGCCGGATTAAAAAAAGACGGCAACAGAAGTCATGCGCGAAAGACGTGAAGAAAGGAACAGCAGAGTGAGAAAGAGGCAAGCCAAATCGTCCATGCATACTTCATTAGCGCGTTTCTGCAGGCTTCGTTTCCACCAAAGTGGCCGCAACGCCGTATGAGGACTCGCGCAAGCGGTGAATAAATCATCGCGCCACCCTCTCCAAGACTTCTCGAGACAGCATGCCGAACGTGCTTCGTTCGTCACTGCAAACACGCCGTTAGTCTTCTTCTTCCAGACGGTTTCCGCTCGTTGCTTGTAAGAAAGACGGCACGGAGGCTGCCTTTGGTTTTCGCGCGAATCCGCCCACGATCGGCAGCGTGCTTTTTTTTTTACACCAGTGCACTCCATCTTCCCTTCTCTTTAGCTTCCCATTTTGCGATCGGCATCAATTTGCCACGGGTAAGAAGGAGACGGCGCTGGAACGAGTGGCGCCACTCAAGTCAAGCCATTTTGCTGGAC
This sequence comes from Haemaphysalis longicornis, assembly GCF_048455015.1. NCBI lineage: Eukaryota > Metazoa > Arthropoda > Arachnida > Ixodida > Ixodidae > Haemaphysalis > Haemaphysalis longicornis. Next base: position 22,748,670 of record NW_027526361.1, read on the forward strand.
CACCAGACTGAGCGAAATGACTGTGAACTTTTTCGCGGGTGTTTGCTATAAATCACGGGTCCCCCTTTTTTTCCACTGTTCATTTTTCTGTCACGCAGTTCATCTCAATAAAGTAGCCGGAATGCTTGTCACCACAAGCCGACTCCTGGTGCACTCAATTTAAGCCATCGATTCAACTTCCTTGCGTGGTTTTGTTTGTGCTCTTGTGCATCCTGCTCTGCGTTCTCTGTAACTTCAGCATCTGTTATTGGCGTTAGGGTGGACAAGAAGACAAAACAAAAGCGAGAAGAACACATTTAGAGGTTTGCGAATGCATATGCTGTGAGAGTTTTTTTAGATTCCAAGATATGGGGGACATTCATCATACAAAAACTAGAAGGCGAAGCGATCACTACTGAACGCACCGTCTGAACTCCACCTCAGTACAGCTATACGTGGAGTTCCCTCTGGAGGCCCGCTGGCCCACATATCCACAAAGGATCAAGTCTCATTTCCGTGTCTTGAAACTGAGACAGGCTTTTGTATGTGTGATTGTATTTAAAAATAGTCTTAAAAAAAAACGCGTCATTGGTTACACGTAGGCTCTTCGCCAATCCCCTAGGATGAGGTTATGTCTCACCGGATAGCGCTGTTTACAAGGAATGACAGTGAGGAGTTTCCTGGTGGTGCCCAACTCTTTCATTAAACTGTTCTGTGGCTAGCATTCGGCCCCTTCACGTTCTCCTACATAAAATTGGCTTTCCCGCATAATATACAAGCTTTCAGAGATGCACCATTTACAGAGCTATCAGATCAAACGGAGGACGGCGGGAAACCACGCTATAGATTCTTATTTGGAACTGTTAATGCAGCATTTGAACTGACGAAGAAGCAGATATTGCGATCTATATTTTGTCAACTAGTGTTCAGTGTTACATCTTGATTTAATGTTTAACACGATGCTGATTTAAGCGGCCAATTTTCGAAATCACAGTTGTTTATATAGACCCCACGGGACTTGCAGCGTCCATCTTCCGGCCTGTTGAAGTTCATGAAGCGTCTGCTGTTTTATTATACCACTGCAGTGAAATAAAAAGGAGAAGAACTCTATCCATGGACAACAAGGGCTGCGGAGAGAGAGACCAACATTTATTATTCTGGGGAAGTTCTCAGCCCTCCATCCAGTGAAAGCTAGGCGTCCTTATTCCAAGATGCCTTGGAGCTGGCTCGCCGTCCGGAACCGTTCCACCAGCCGGCGCTGGTCCGCGAGCTCGGAGCTGGTCAGCTGCTCAACCACTGCTCCTAGGAAGGGTTGGGATTTGGGGTTATATTAGGGGTCCGTTGGCACTCCCATATATGTGGTACAGGGTGCCAGCAACAGGGCAGATGTTACAGGTGGCAGGGTATTGGGTGGAGTACATAGGGTTTAGTAGGGTGTTCTGGGGGTACGAATTGCTTTGCAGGTGCCCGAAAGTGGTGTCTTCGTCGCATGCTATTTGTGAATGAGTGGTGGGAAGTGACGGCGGTCGTTTTTGTAGTGGGCTAAGATTTCGGCGTACGTAAGGCTCCAGAAACCTGACGCGAAACTCATCGATCCTTCACCGTGTCGTATGAGCGCTATAAAACAGTCCAGATAAACGATTTAACTCGTTCCTCCGTGTCTGGAAGCAGTGAGAAAGCTATAATTACAGCAAGCACAGAGCGACACTCCACAATTTTCTCACCACCGCGGAAATCGTTTTTTCGGGCATTCGCCTTACCGTCTAACGATTTTCTTTAAAGTGGGAATCGAATGTTTTTATTACTGCTGCTGAAAGGAAGGCAGCCAAAAGCTTTGACATCAGCGGTGGGAAGATTTTATTGAGTGAGCTTCTAAGCTTTTTGATGTATTTGGAATAGTAATATTTCTCTCCGGAATTTCGCAGCCACCTCACCTAAGGACTCGACGCACTGATTGGCCATGTCCTATAGAAGCGCTTCAGGTGATGAAGATCGGTGACAGAAGTGTTACAGGGGCTCGTCATTTCCTCCACGCAAAATTTACAGAGCCGTTTTTGGACAGTGCTGCACGAATATTCTTCCACATTCAGTTTCCTCGCTATTCATTGCGAAGTGCGTGATGAAAAAAAAATTGCTGGAAATTGTTTAGCGTCGGAAAATTTAGTGTGTAGCACCAATACAAGGTCAGGAGCATTTCTCGTCTGGCCACGCATTCTTGTTCCATTAGCTACACTCGAAGGAGTGTGCATCTGTTTGCCGTAACCTTACAGGCAGGTCTCATTACCACCCTACAAAACATCCAACCACTCACGCTCGACTGCTCCCCCATAAAGTCAGCCCTACTCATCCTCACGCCACACAAAACTGCCCCGGCACTTAAAATCTGCCTCTTCGCATGCATACCCATCCCCCAAACCAACCACCTCCGTATTCTAGGTCTCCGCATCACTTCGACTCGCTCCCCTCAAACAGCACTCAATCACATCAAACAATACGTAGTCCCAACCTCTCTCCTTATCCGCCGGGTAGCAAACCACCAGCCCGACACGGGAGAGACCAACCGCATACGTCTTATCTAAAGCTTTCTAATCAGTAGATTAACCAACCACCTGCCTTTCACACAAATCTAGCACGCACAACTCAACAGCCTCATACGGCGCGCGGTTCTTTTACTTCCCCACGCTTCTACCGCGCGCCTTACAGCTACGGGACTCCACAACGCTACACAGGAACGCCTTCCCCCGCCGCACAATCCTACAGCACTCCCACCCGCACCTGTTTCCCTCACCCCACTGGTCGCACTGCGGTGAACTGGACACGCACTTTCATTGCCTCTGCCAGTGCCCCAATGATTCCTACCAATTTCTCCCCACCCCCAAGCCTAGGAGCAGGCTATGCGGAGCTGTGACATCTCCGACCGGGTGCTCGCCACCTCCCGAAGCCTGCAGGTCGCTGCGGCCCTGTGGGCAGCCGCCACCGCCCTATAAGAGAAGCTCTTTGAATAACTGTTATTTTTAAATATCCCTCTTGGTTACAAATAGATCAGCATAATTTTCGTAGGCTAATCACAACCCTACAAGCGGTCCATATATACTGCGGCTACATTTTAATCTCTCGTTCTCCAGCACCGCTTTTAATGGCTAGAAGGACATGAAAGAGTGAAAAACACCGTGCAACACGCATTTGTTGCATTGCAGGAACAGTATAGGCAGTGGATCGATATTAAGCGAAAAATTTTCATCAGCTTCAACAGCATTCTCAGTGCTGTCACTGGTCGCTTCAGTAATGCGCATGTTCGGTGAGAGCCTCGGTAGTTTTCCGTATACGCGCGCCATTATCGCTCCATCGTCGTCAACTAAAGGCAGCGTGCTCAACTCAACGGCGATGAATGTTGCTCTTCGCAGAATTTTTTTTTATTGCAGGGATGGTGTATTTCTCGGTGTAATGATGCTGTTTGCGAATGGATGTCCCTTTGTCGCATTACGTGTGTTCGTCGTCCTGTACTCTGTTACGACGACGCAAAACACACTACACTCCCTGCAGCATCAAAAAGAATGCCTGCAACGGCATTAGCAAGAAAAAAAGGAACGGAGGATATTATGTAGTCGTTGCTATATGACATTCACCACTGGTAATTGAATATAAAAAAAATGAAGTGCATAAACGGAGCATTCTGAGGCGAGTGTTCGCGACGCTGCTTTTGAGAAGTTTGAAGGTACGGGGATGCTAAACGACGCCGCTCAGCCTTTTTTACAGACAGTTCCCTCTTTTGGAATTCACGATCTAAACCACGAAGTCTTTAATCGTTCTAAAAATAAAAACGGAAGAAAAAAATAGGAAAAGAAACCGCGACGAAAACGAGCAGGAAAGCTTGTTACTTGGAATATTATAAAAGCCTAAAAATGCTTACCGATGCCGCGCACGGTTCCAGACGGTGGAAAGGCCTTTAACCGCTGTTTCTTATACTTTGCCGAGCTATATTAGCCAGACCTCGTTAGGCTTCCTATCTCGAACAGCACGCTTGCCTTAAGCGCTATGTGACGCAAGCGCATGCCGCTCGCAGCACTCTGCCGACGACGAACGCCAGCCGCCCCTGGCGCTATATGCGACAGACACCCGGTAACGAGATTACCAGTGTTCACTGTCGCAAGCGGCCCCAGAAGCTCGGTGTCCGTGCTCTTGGAGCCGTGAGCGCTGCGTGGAGTGCTTAGTGATCACATCGACTATCCACGCTTTGTCGTTATCGGGCGCTGAGCTGCGAAGTCGGGAGGACGCCGCGGCGAGAAAGGGTCGAGGAATGCCAGGAGGCGGAGGTTGGCCGCTGCGGCGTCTAAACAGGGAACGAGTCCATCTTTGGGGCCCGGGCTGCGAGATGCACGGCAGCGCCGGAGAAGGCGGGCGAGAAGCTACGGCACTCGGGGCGCCGTGAAACGAGGCGACTCGCTTTTCACACGGAGATGAACCCCATTCTTAGGCCAGCGCGTTCGATTTCGTCTTTTGTCGGACCCCTCCGGTAATGGACCATAAGAAGCTGGAGACTGGCTGAAAGCGCACCGGCGGGGAACGAAGGGAATGATACAGAGAGAAAAAGTGAAGAGGGCGAAGATGCTCGCGCAAGATGGGGAAAGGCTGTTCTCGAAATTGAAACACCGATGAAACTGCTTGGGAACTGGGGTGGGAGTAGGAGGACGACGATGATAAGGAGGAGGGGAACAAAAGGCGAAACGAGGCGGCCCCGCCGTTTTCATCTCCCGAAGGAAATGCATATCTTTCTGGCTAGGCAGTGCTCGGCTTATGTCGTACCTGGGGGCGCGCAAACGAAACAGCAAAACGCGGATTCCGGAAAAGTGTCGGCCGCCCACATTGTGAGCAGCTTTGCAGAGCGTGACGAGCCTGCGGTGGAGCCGAAAGTCATCGGGGAAGTCGCATGAAAAAAAAGAAAAGAGAGAGAGAGAAAGAGAGAATAGGCGGGGATGTATGAGAAAAGGCAGCGGAGGGGTGGTAGCTTTCTATATTGTAGAAGTTCGGCGGAAAGGTCTTTCTTCGTTCTGGGCTTAAAGTTGGAAAAAATACTCAGTACCTTGTACCGACCTCATCAGCAAGTTTAACAACAATAAAAAAGGAGGAGAAGAACGTATTTTGGGATTCATGCCATAAGAGAGAACTTCGAGATTGTCGGGAAATAATTTATGGTAGCTGAAGTACCGAATTGCGCGCCATTTCGCCGGTAATACTGGGTCCGTCAGAGGGACATAAATATGACTCAGACGTCGTTACAGGCAGCTGTGACTTTAATGATCCAAGCAGATAAAAACTCGGGGTGAGTGAGCTGATCTCTTTGCATACTTTAAGCATAGATAAAAGCGCAAAGATAATTTTTTTTAATAAAATCTGAGAAATCAAAAAAAAAAGAAAGTCCTGTCACTGCCTATGCGCGCTGAAGAAGCCGCTTTTCGCTTTGTATATGTACGCTGTAAAACCGAGAGAACAACGTGTTTTTAGTTTTTTGTCCACGTCTATCTTATGTAGCAAAAAATTAGGAGAGAGTAGTGTGGTGTAGGTTTTTTCCCTCTTGTTTTGTTCTGCCTGCTGCAGAAAAAAAAGTGTGTGTGTGGGGAGGGGGGGGGGGGGTTGTCTCACGCTTATAGCTGGTGTTTTGTTTTTGCCTTTACCTTTTGTTGGTGTGAATAGATAAGTATTTGGCTCTTTTTAAATTTAGCAAATACATCTAATCGCGCTTAGGATTAGCGTGAACAGTAAATGCTTTGTAGTACAACGCATACTTGACGTTTTGTATCTAACGACTCTATCAGCTGTTTGGCTATTCAGGACGATGCAAAAAAAAAAAAACTGCACAGTAGAAGTTTGACGTGTGGGCTATATATCTTGGCTATAGGTCATGTCATAGTGGAAAGGAATGGTTTATCTAAACCACACAAGGTACTATGCACACGGCTTTTCTGTCACTCTCTTGTCCGCCCGTAATAGAAAACCGACCTCCACTCCCGTGAATACAACCCAGAATGTCATTCGCAGCAGCGTAACGTCTTATCCACCGAGCCTCAGCGGCGGCGGCCTATGTGTCGAACAGCTCACCCGATGAATTTTTATTAAAGTGTATCTCTTCGCGAGCAACCGCCAACGTGTTCTGTTGACTTTCTTAGCCATTCATTGCCAGTAGATAAACGTCAGTTCTACGGACATCAGCATGCCGATTTTGATTATGTTCTTGTTCTACTCGCTTTTTACTGTTCCCATATGCCGCAGTGAAATCGCCCCAACCGAAGCGTGTACCTGAGTTCTCCCAAACAGGTGTCTGTATTTGTTTCCGTTCCTCCGTTGCATCTCTTTAACTCCCGCGCTATACGTTGTTCTCTGGACCGATTTTTGAGCCCGAATGCACGAACAACTCTCCAAAAACTCCCCACCCTGTGCACGAGTGGAGATCCACCGAACGGCACGGCGACGCGACAGTAGCACGCGCCGGATCCCGCGTAACTGTCGGACGCAGATTAGAGGACGGGGGCGAGGCCTTCTCGCGGTGGATAGCGGGAGCGGCCCGAAACGGAGGAAGGGGGACGTCTCGAGCGAGGTTGCAACTCGCGCCGCCGGTCGGGTGTCTGCCCCGCGCTGGGGAGCCCCGTGGGCTCCGAATGAATTATAAACGGTGGTTGGCTCCGTGACGCCGGCACCCACCGGGTGGCGGTCGTAGGGGCAGCAGGCAGTCTCTCTTTCGGCGGGCTTCCAACTTCGCTGCTGGCGGCGACACAATGAGAAGCCCAAAGAGGCGCGGCGGGGAAGCGGTGGTGGCCTGCTTGCGCCGCGTCCCCTCCCCCTCTGTCCTCTCCGGATCCCAAATGGAGCCAGAATGGATGCCATCAAACTGAGTGCCAGCCGCGACACGTGCCCCGGCTCGGCGCTACGGCCTCGCATTTGGAGGATGCGGACGAAACGAGGGGGAGGGAGCCTTTCGAAGCCCCGCGCAGCCCAAGAAGGAAAGCGTCGCTTGGAGTGGCAGCCTACGTGGTGCCTATTGTAATGAGCCGCGCTGCCAAACAGTATCACAGTTGGCGCTGGCATCTGTTTCCTCCGCCTCCCGTGGCTTCCCTTCCGTGGTGACAGTGGCACGGAGCGCGCCTGCGTGCCCTGGATTTGTCGTGAGGCCCCGGGATTAGAGCGGATCTGTGTTCTGTCACGCGACGCCCGAAATGATGCGTGCGCCTGTGAGTGAACGCGCAAGGACAGTATCGCAGAAATGACATTTCAATCGAAAAGAGATCGATAGTTTTTTTTTTATGGACGGCTATGCATATTGCCGGGAACCATGCACTGGGTTTGTTTATTTATGTCTTTGCTTTTACCGCCCGGCTGCATTATCTGTGTCCCAAGCGAAGCCCATGTTCCTTAGATTCTTTCGTATGCCGCACGGGTTATCTCATGTGATAGGGAGAATGTTTCGCCCTAACGCGACTAGCCTAGAATGGTCTTCTTTTATATACAGTGTTCTCGATCTAAATCGATGGTTCGAGAGACACCCGTGCCGAAAGATAAATGCCCGCAAAGCAGACGCCGCGGCATTCGACTGGTCGACGCTCGCCTGCGCACGTCACTTTGTTGACTGCTGTTTCACCGCCTGTATATTCTTTGAGTTGTTAGGGAGGCACAAGTTCGCTTCAAAAAACTTGTTTTCCTGGAAGACAACTGCGTCGTCTTTGGCTTCGTGACAATATCTTGTTGCTGTTGCGACTGCGAATTCATTCCTACCAGAAAGTAGTATGAAGAGTGATTGAGAATGTTTAGTTTGTCAATACAGTACTCACAAACGCGACAGTAGCAAAGAAAGCAAAGAGTACGTCCTGACTTTGCGCAAGTAGCGAAGACAGAGCATAATAATAATTTTGGCGAGCCAGCATTGTCAATTTGTTCCCAAAAGCCTCATCCGCAGCAAATTTTACTGACAATACAAAAATGGACTCAGAAGGCACCGAACAGAATCACACAGACGTCTGCAGCGATGGAACTAAACTGAATAGTGCGGGTCGCGTGACGCGCGAACGTGACGGAATGTGAGTAGAACGGGGGCACCCAGCCATGCAGTACTCCGATTACGGGAAAGTTTTGGCTCGGGTTTTTAGTTTGCTTGATGAATTAATTCACACCAAAAGACGAAGTAGCAAAAGCGAAGAAGGAAAAGCAAACACGATGTAGCAATAAATCTTTGATAAGTATCACCATGTTTTCGTCTTCCAAGCACGTTAGCAGGCTAAAGTGCACCGTAGAATTATAGGGGCGAAGCCACTTAGGTGCTGGGGCTGTTGGCGTCTCCTGTCGTCATCGTCGTAATCATCGTTTTATGTAGTCACGGTACTAAAAACCGGGAAACTCATTTGCGCCTCGCGAAAACATAACGCGTACTATAAAAACACCGGGTGCTCGTTTACGCCTCACGCTGGAGCGCTTCGCAACGCGTACTAAAAAAAATCACGCCATATCCACGGAATGAATGATGATAAGTGGGGCGAAGCTCGAGAGGGGGAGATCATCGGTAACCGTAACTCTCCCGTGAAAGTTCGCCCATTACATTATTAAGAAAGACGTAAGACTGTGTGCGTACATTGTACAAATCAACTTTTATTTTCGGAGTCAATGCTCCCAGGCCCAGACCTGGTGAAAGACCCCGCGCCATCGAGGACTACCCCGCACCTCCACCACAATTTGTCACGTAGGATGGGACACAACGGTAAAGAAAGAACTTTTATTTAGGGCGAACTTGTGCCCGAACAAGACGAGAGGAAACGAGCAAAGGTCCTTGCGTCTCGTTCGATCTCCGAGAATGACTGCCTGCGTTCGTGGCGTGATCTCTTGCGTGATCTCCCCCTCGCAGTGCACGTGCGCTCGCGCCTCCGTTGGCGAACACAGACAAGCTCGCGCTCCCGGTGCCGAGTTTGCGCTGCCAGTTGCAGCCGGTTCTTGCGCGTGCAACGCGGCCTACTTTGCGACATCTCCGAAAGCACGCGGCGGTCACGTACCACGAGACACAAGGGATGGACAGACCCATGACTTAAGGAGCTCCGCCCCTAAAAAACACCGGGACACTCGTTTACGCCTCGCGCTAGAGCGCTTCGCAACTCGTACTAAAAAGCACCGGGACACTGGTTTACGCCTCGCGCTGGACAGCTTCGCTCTTCAAAGACAAGAGACTTTTACAGCAAAGCGGTATACCTCTATCCCCGACGGTTTAATCTCTGTTGGCAAAAACATAAAAAACCACTTATACACAGCATGCTTCGCCCCTCCCCAGGTTTCAAGTTAGTGGAGATGGCCCGTGATTTTTTTTCCCTTTCCCCCGTGCTCGGTTAGCACATTAGACATTTTTAGATTACAAGGTTGGCGCATATGCCAAATTTTATCATTCAGGGCATCTCCAGACTATACCGCTGCTGCCAGGGTACTTACCGATTTCATTCCTTCCTTCAACCCGCATATAATGTGCATTCAGAGCAGCTTTGCTGTGGCTCAGAAAACACCGCCTAAGGAACAACTGAAAGTTCAAACAAATGTTCGAGTTCCTTGAATTGCGAGGATAGTCGCGAGCGGAAAGCCAGTAGTACACAGGCAGCCGGTTGTAAAGCAGCCAGGCTTCTGACCCTGCTCCTAACAGACTGTTTTGGGAAGCATTTCTGCGTTCCGTTGTTCTCAAGTCAGGGTTATTTTCATTTTTGTTTCCTCGGTTCATCCTTTTCGTCGTTTTGCTCAGTGTGCTGGCTCGAGATAAGACGTTGTCGTCACCCCGTGGCTCGACGCACCCACATGATGGATAGTCTGGATATTACGTGTCCGCAATGAGAGAGGCTGTATGTGGTTTCAAGGGTCGACGCCACTCCCAGGGACGACGTGGGGCGCGCTTTAAAAAGGCTCGTACATTTCTTCTGCGTTTCCAGTGTATGGCGCAGTATACGCAATGTGTTTACTTCTATCAGGGACATGAAGTAAGCGCGGCAGAAGTTCGTTCGAGAAACAAAGGGCAATCTGTAAGCAGCCAACGTGCGCCGACGGGCTCCTGTATGTAGAAATAACTGTGCAGTACTGCGAAGGCCAAATCGCTTTCAGCCGTTATTCTTTGACTCTATTTCACAACGATGTGAGAAAGGCGCTTGTTCGTTTGTTACTTTCTTGCGCCTACGCTGTAATACGACACAAGCAAATGAATCAAACCTTAGGGTGGTCGCGTTAGGAAAAAAAATACCTGCAAAATAGGTTTACCTAGACAGCAGGTTGAGGCTTATGTGGAGTGGCGATCCGGAAAAATTGTTTATTTTCAGGAAGCCCGAGTGGTTTTCGAATAAGGAGAAGCTTGGAGCTGCTTGCCTGCAAAACTAAGAGCACAAAATGACACTCCCCGCATTGCCTCTGCAGCCGTCGAAGTGGAAAATGCTCGGGAATCGCTCGCCCGGAAAGCAATATTACGTCACCGTTCTATTACGCAGCGGGAGAGAACCAACCGCCCATTCTCCATTCAGTGAGCCGCTGAATGGGAAGTCGTTTTCTTTCTGCATTTTTACGCCATGATTTGTGTCTGCGCGCGTTTTTTGTGTGTGTGTGTGTGCGTGCGCTTGCGTGTGTGCGTGCGTGGTGCGTGTGTGTGCGTTTGTGTGAACGTGAAACAACAACAACCGTGGATGCTGCTTCACGCTCCGCCCACACATTTTACAAATGGAAATAGCTAACTATGTTTGGTAACAGCTAGAAACGTAAGTGCCGTGTTCTGTCTAATTCCGCTGAGCGTTGCGGACAGCGATAGCTGGTTCAAAATACGGAGAAACGATGACTATGTGGCCCATTGGCGCACTTTAAGTTGCAAATGGCGTGTTTTAATTCAATAACCGCACTCTCTGATGCAAGCCTGCCGTTTTAGTGCGCTGTTCCAATCTGCACTAATGTTATATGGGAAGCGTGGGTGACAAACGCCAATAAGTTAGCTTGACAGCACCCAAATTAGGCAACAATACGCAGCACTTCGAATATTACAACTAGTTTACTTAATAACAAGTCACGTCAGTTCTGGTTAGGTTATCCTGTCTTCGCGTAACCGGCTGCACTACTACGCCGTCAGTTGTTCCTCAAAAATGTTAACGCGTGCCGATCCTTCTTGCCTATATAGGGAATATTTCTCTTATAAATAGCACTTTTGGTAGGTTAGCCAGCTTTGAAACGAGTTTTGTTGCTACACGCCCTGTATTCTGCTGCTATGGCGTAGTTATGCACGCAAAAGCGGGCGTTCTATCTCCTTCTCTTTCTTTATTGATAAGTTGCTGCTTTTGTTGCGAAGTGCTATACAAACTAACGCAGACGATGAAGCTGCACAAAACGCGGCGGGAAAAAACAGCGCTTTTGAATGTTCCCGTAAACATTAGGAAACAGAACGAAAGAGCGAGCTCGTTTGTTGTCAAATTAGGACACGACAGCAGATAGGGGGAAAGAGCATTGAAGTTTCGCGTTTTTCCCCCCCTTGGAATACGGCGAACAAAAGATGTCGTGTTCCGTTGCCTGTTTTATATCACAAGAGCCCCATCTTTGTGATGCTCTTTTATTCGCCCTTAAAATATGCACGAAAAGAGGCACGATGCGCTGAGAGGGCGAATAGACAAAGCAGCGGGTGAGAGTGAGAGAGAGTGAGAGAGAAAAGGCGAATTGGCGTTTTTTGAGGTTCGCCTCTCTCTGCACATCAGACTGCTATTGTGGAAGGAACAAGCGAACTGTTGCCTAAAGCAGAAGTGGCTACGCACTCTCAAATGCCATGAAGTGTAAAATCGCAGCGAAAAAAGAAAAGAAAAAAAAAACACCCACACGCACGTGAACTCAAAACGACGCGGATATATATACACACACACACAAAAGCGGGTCTAATCAATGCAGCCAGGAAGGCTGGCGCCCGAGAGCCAACGTCCCCGCTGTCACAGCCTGTCTATCTCTCACCGAAGGCAGCAAGGCAATAATGAGGCCGAAAGCGCGGTTGGAAGCTGGTTAAAAATTCAGCGGCTGCGCGCCGCGAGCGGGAAGCCACTGAGGCAGAGTCAACAATAGAGGAATCAAGGCACGAGCGACGCCGCGGCGGGCCGCTGGGATCCAGGGACAACAACACAAAACGCTGAAAGGGAAAATGGAGGTTCCTTCGACAGCGACGTGCGACTGTCAAGGAGGAATAAAAGCAGGTCCAACGCTACTTCTCGTTTATAGGGACTGGCGGGCCGTAAAGTTTGCGGCGTTCGGTTCAAGAAGAAGCGCGAAACTGACGCAGGTGGTGATGTCACACAATCAAACACGCAGAAAAATCAGTGATGCGCTCTCTAATCAACTTTGAGGGATTTTCATTTCTATTCACCTTATGAAAGAGAATTTAAATGCTTCTGTGTCCTTTTTTTACCTCTTGTACGCGAACTATATAAAATGAGAAGATATCCTTCCGAGGAGTGCTCAAGGGATGCAAAGCGTGTAATTAATGAATCGCGTGAAGACACCCGTTGTGAGTGATCGCTAGTCTCGTTTAACAAAACAAGCCTCTGTGATACGCGCAGCATGAGTTTCGCGGGCGTCAACGTACATCAGGGCATCATGTCGAAGCGAATGACGACGCATGGACAAGTACAATACAGGAAATCAAGGGAAGGATGGTAGCTGTACCCAAACCACCCAATGGCGTGCCACTACCACCAGCGATGGGACTCCGTAGTCTGGGTCATACCACCAGCGCGGCTAATGTGGACAGCGGAAGCACACGGCGTCGAGCTTGTTTAGTTAATCTGGTATGCGAGGTTTAAACCACCCGAACGGCGCTGCTCACGGGGACAGTACGAGACAGAGACCTTTTTTCTACGTTTATTTGTGCTCTTGTCTATCCTGCTGTCGACACCGTTAGTAACCCTCTTTTTGTTCGTTTTTATTTTTTTGCAAAACCCATTCGCCGCGTCTTTTTAATTAAAATTACGCGGGTTTTTATCGACTCTCGTAGAAACAAGCCACGAGCATGGCTGATGCAAGTTAGCAGATAACAGATCCTCTTATTATCGCTCATTTTACGAGATTTTTATTGATGTCATACGTATTAAGGAAAGCTTAAGGTGTATAGGGCCTTGACTTAATATGCATTTAGGACACCAACCGTCCACATCCAAGTTTTGAGTGCTGCTTTGCGTATTACTGAAAATCTACCCCTGTGGGGACACAAACCAGCCCGTTGCGCTGATAGCCTCATTACTTACGGTTGTATTCTATGTTTACTATTTGTGGTTCAAGCAGTAAGTGGGTTGATACATTCTTGCGATTCTCAACCACGTATACGCCTTTTCATCTAAGACAAGCTGAGCTTAACCGCATTCTTTTACTGTCGTAAGCAAGCGCTCATACATAATCACTGTTTTAGTGCTCTTTGCCCAGTTGGCCTTGCGCCATTAACATCCAACCATCATCACCAAGCGTAAGGATTGCTGAAGCGTCACATTCCTCTCTTTCTTGATGGGCATGCATGAAGCAGTCCATAATGGTGACGTCAAAGACGATTTTACTTCAAAGGAATATGTTTTACCTGTTTAGTAGTCGCATCAACTTTTGGCTAACATGAGCGGGGTATATCGACTGGATGGCAAAAAGATCCGCTTACCCTTTCTCAACTGGAAAACAGTCTCCTTTCACTGCGCAATTCAAATGTCAGTGCCCACATTGACGTCATATCAGAAATAAACAGCCTTTTTTTTATCCTTTGTGTGCGGATGGTTATTGAAACAAGGACAGTTAAGGAGTGTTGTCAGCTATGCTTCAGGGTATTACAGATTTGGGATCATTTCCTTGCGTTACCGAATATTAGGTGGACAATAAAAATAGCTCGCGTTACTCGCACACGCCAATCAAGGAATACGCACATCATCATAAGCAATGAATGCATTCAGGTCGTAATTTCGTGTCCCCTGTTATTGTATCGACCAGTAGCACGTGTGTCCCCCGTAGCAGTGTCTGTTGTTGTATTATTGCACAAACTGCTTACGTAACGTAAGCAAACAAAGGCGTTCAATGCATTCAAGACACAAGCATTACCATCGCGGGTAGGCCATACGGGTGCTACTAACTTCATGCACTTTTGTTCCGCATGCATCCCCCCCCCCCCCCCCCCCCCCCCCCCAAACACACACCACACAAACTGTTTCATAGATTACCTACGCGTTGTTTGCGCAGTGGCTTGTTTACTCTCTCGGCATTTGGTGGAGCCGCAAAACAAACTTTTTTCTTTACCCGCCTCCCATCCTGAGTTTGCGGGTCGAGCAAAGCATACGCTTGCACCCGTTGCAGCGTTTCAGACTGCATGGTTTATTTCAGCGCCTGTTTTAGAAAGGCTATGTGTGCGCACGATTGCGAGTGCCTGTTTCGCCGTTTTCTTCCCGCTCTCGTATAACCTCTCTAAACCTTTCCCGCTGTCTCGGAAAGAGTTAAGGTAACGGAGCTTAACACGGCTTCATGCGTGGCTAAGCTCCCTTACCGTACTTCCGCCTTTTGCTTCATGTTTCATACTATAAAAACACGTTCGTTGCTGCTGCTCGAAATCACGGCACGCAGCCACTGAGCGTGGTGTGCAGTCTCGTGTTTAGGCAGCGTCTGGTAAACCACGACTATTGTTAAAGCCGAACTGCTTACGGCCGAACTAAAACCTCTGTTCCTGCGTTGTTTCTGGACATTAATTGCTAGCAGTCTTTCAGTTTCGCAAACAAGCCTGGGAATGGAGCTCACAGTGTTACATCAGGCAGAGGCACTAAAATTGGGTGGGAGTACTAATATCAACACTAGGATTCCGCACCTATTTAGACCACACGCACTGGTAGGCAAAACAATGAAACAAGCAATGAGAACCATAAGTACTCGCAGGGTCATTAGGAGCTGCAAGTTTTCAGAAAGCATGATAGTCGAGCTCTTTGCGGCCAGAGCACTAGCTTAGCAGTAACGTTAGGTTTACGTTTTCCCGATAACCAGAACAGTTCGTGAAGCGTTGTCGAAGCCACGATGAGCGGTTGGTCATAAAAAAAATGGCCGCGTTACTGCTCCTTTTGTTGCAAATGTAGTCAAAAGACGATAGTCTTTGTAGACATTTGCCAAGGAAATGCCCCCCTTTTCTTTCCCGCTCACCTCTCATGCTGTTCCTGACTTCCTGTACCGTCACGCTCATCCCAAGGTAATCACACGAAAGGTTTGCGCAAGGCGATTTGAATTTACCGCGTTCCACTGCTACAGGCCGGGTTCCTCGATGCCAGCGCTGCAGTACGGCGGAGACGCGCGTGAATGAAGGCGGCCGACTACAAGGTTTATAGAACCGCGTGGCCGTGCTCCACGTGCGTTCCAAGCAGAACGTGGAACCTAGCTAGTGGAACCTTTCGTTGCTGTTGCCGCGGAATTTTTCATATGCCGCCAGGAGGCGGTGGTTTTCTGCAGTAGATGTAGAATATCATTAGTTATCGAAAAACCAAGCATCTATGAATTTTTTAATAAAAGAAAACCGTGAATATCCCTTGTGTACTAATTTCCTGTCTTATATTTGCGTAATGTCTTGTTCTTGTTCAACAAAATTGACAAGTATGAACATATAAACCGGGGTTACACGTTTACTGTTGGCTGTGAGTATATAAGACTATGGCGCAGTAAGCATTTTTCTTTGGCCGGGTGGCTGAATCGAGTTACAGACAGGCAGACATACAGACATACAGACAGACCAAAATTTCTGGGTTTAAGTAGCCCAAGAAAGACTATCGTCTTTAAAAAAACTTCAGGAACAAAACAATGTGGCGGGATGGTTTAAATAGAACAAGACCACCCTAGCCCACGGATGATGGCGTAAGTGGGCCTGCAGGAGTCCGCGATGCTCCCATATTCACCAAAAACAATCACTGTAAGTTTTGCGACCCGAGTGCATCATTCATTTTCTTGACATTCTTTACGGACCTCACGCACAAAAATTTTGTTGCGCAATGCACGGCGTGCAGATTGCACCTATGCAGGGCAGAGCGGAAACAGGACCTATACAGACGCGAAATATCCTCCGGAGAAGAGAAGGGACGCAGATTGGAGCGAGGCTTGCCGAGGATAGCGACGGGTGAGAGCGGTGGCTCGTGCGAGGAAAATCAAAGGCCTGGCTCGCCCGGAGATTAAAAATGGAAGACGCTGCCGTTGGAACAAGCTTCGCGAATAGCAGCTGTTCCTAGTTTGCGGAGAGGGGCTCCAGAGCACAGGAGTCAGTTGTGAAGCAGGGAACGGGGAATACAGGAGGACGGGGCACACGCGCGTGTATTGCGGGGAAGAACGCGGGAAGCAGCAGCCTCACTGATTCTTCGTACGAGAGCCCCGAATCGCCCCCGTGCTCAGAGCAGGCACGTATGTGATGCCAGGTTCAGAATCCCGGCTTGAGACGCGCAGGAAGGCTGGCCGGGCAAATTTCCCGGAGGGCAGGGGTTGTTCGCAAAGGCGGGCCCCGGCGACGAGCAGTCCATAAAGGAGTGGGCGCCCTCCCCCCAGCTCACGCTACAAAGGCCTCGCTGCGCCTCGTTTGAGCCGCTTCCCAGCAGTGCGCCGGTGCTCGCTCGCTCGCGTGCGGTTGCCGGCCAGGGGAAGAGCGAGTCGCCGTACTTTGCGGCCGCAGTGCGCGATCTGCGCGTGCCCGCTTTTCTCAGCAACCTGCGGAGTGGCTGACTAGTTCAGAGGGCGCGGGTCGGGGCGCAGTTTGCACGCTTTGTGCTTACCCCGGATGCCCCTCATCTTTTATTTATTTTGATTTACGAGGCTGATTACGGCGGGGCTTTCACCTAGCGGAGGCGCTGGTTTTCCCCTTCGGTTGCTTCCTCGCTCTTTTGCGGGGCCATGTGTTCCGGTTCGCATTTTGCGGGAGTGCGGAACAAGAAGAGAAGGAAGAGGGCGCCGCGCACATGCCCCTCCCTCATCCCGTCCGCCCACCACCACCTAATTCTTTGTACCGAACAAATAGTTCTCATTACGGCTGCGGGCGCCCTCACGGCTTGCGCCTGCCTGGGTCGGCCACCGAGTTGGGTGCTGAAACTCGGAATGGAGAAATACCGGAAGGGGAAGCAGCGTGTTTTCTCTCCGTGCGCCAGCGGTCGAGGATTAACTTTGAGTCTGGAATTTCGGAAAACTGTCGGAACTACCAGGCCGCGGGAAATAGCTGCGTAGGCCTGCGACTTGTTTATTTCGAAATTCCCCGCTAAGCTGGACCGACTTTTGTATTTATTGCTGCTAATGTGCAGGTTGGAACTACTTATAAAGTACTTTTTTTAATCCACCCTATGGCGTATGCCAGTATGAGCAATTTTGATGTAAATGCGTAATGATTTAGAATCCAGGTGATCGTTTGCGTTTGAGTTGTAAACGCACCTCCCGACATTACTTACAAATGTTGCAGTACCAGCTGGGAATTAACTGGAACTTTAGATAAACAATATAAAAGTCGACGAGATCACAAGTTTGTTTAGCCGAAATCTTGTCAACAATTCTACCGACCACCAGCGTATATCACCTGCCGTGTTTCTCTATAAAAAAAAGCGCCCCTACACGCAATGAAAACAGCTTGAAATTAAAAGTTAATTTTAGGTCCACCCAGAAGCGGTGTATTTAGGATGCACCCCCTTTGATCTGGTTGCATGGGCTAACGTCTTCCAGGTAGAGCCCGGGGCCGAATGTTACAGAGGGCTTTCTTAACGTCAGCGTGGCACTTGTTGGGGGATTGTGTCGCCTTGCAAAGTGCTCTAAAGCTAGGTATTCACCGAAAGGTGCCAATGGATACTGCGGGCCCTGTGCCTTTGGGATATCTCCCTAGCTGAATGTGTACACCCTTCAATCAGCTAGTATAATGATTAGGGGTCGGCGATTAATTGAATAATATTAGTCGCGATTGATATTTTTAACCGGTTAATCGGTTAAAGTAATGTGACTAACATGAACCATGAGTGTCATGTTGAAATTCTGCGCAACATGTTCAGGATCATACTCGTGGTTACACAACCGGCTTTACGCCACAGAAGAAAACAATGCAAGCATGCTCACAAAGGAAACTTTAAAAACTGCAGGATGATAGCCAAAACATGAAAAGATGACCATTTTAGCACCAATACAAGGACCCGTATAACGCACAAAATTCGGCACTCAGTGGCTAAGGCGTTGCTCTGCTGAGCACGAGGTCGCGGGTTCGATTCCCGGCCGCGGCTGCTGCTTTTGTGATGGAGGCGAAAAGCAAAAAAACGCCAATGTGTGCGAGATTTAGGCCCAAATTAAAGATCCCCAGGTGGTCAAAATTAATCCGGAGCCTTCCACTACAGCGCTCCTCATCGCCTGTGTTGCGTCGGCACGTAAATAACCCACAAATCGAATCAACCAAATTCGTCGAACTGGCACTCATCGCTTCGGCGTGAGATGTCTAACTGACGGAAGTCAACTACGATTGATCAGTGCCCCCTCCAACTAAGGCGCTGAGATCAATAAGTGCCGATGTTCTAGATTATAGAAATAGTGTGAATCACAAAAAACATGATGATAAGCGTCCCGGCCTCATCAGCGCCATTATAATGGGTTTAGCCCATCTGGAGTATCCGTGAACAGACCTAGGAGCATGCTGATGCCCGAGCGTGTTAAAATTCTTTGCCGGCCAAGCAGTGTGAGCTCGCTATAAATTCCTGGAACTACTCAAACTTGACCGTGCTGGTCCCGTGACAGTAAGAAGACCCGTCAAACGTGAAATGTTTCCTTTGAATTTTTTTCTCAATACCCAACGCGCCCGATTAAACCCACCCGACTAACCGGGCTAAATTTTTTAACCGAGGCCCAGCCCTAATAATTATATACAACTGGTGAGCGGTATGGAGTAAAGTTTTTCAACTTCGGTACAAATGTTTCCATGTGCATCGCTGCGGTCGATAATCTCCCCCTTCATCTGTTGAGGCGTTGAAATTTTTTTCTGCACTTCTTGCACTCTTTTAGGGGTCGGAATATGCTTCGATGCAACTGAGGGCGGATTGGAAGGGAGAACTTGATGCTTTATGAATTGCACAAACTTTCGTTGCCTGCGTTGCTGATAAACCACTTTGATCAGCTGGAACACCAGGCAGCAAATGTTTTAGGCCTTATCAGATGGCTTAACTGCTGAATTAAAACCCGCCGTGGCCGCTCAGTGGCTAAGGCCCGTAGGTGAGCTTATGGACGCGGGTTGTATCCGGCCGCGTCAGCCATTTTTCTGGTAGAGGCGATAAACGAACACACGCTTGTATAGAGTTTGAAACGGGCGTTAGATATCCCCACGTGGTCAGAAATAATCCGCAGCCTCCGCAGCGGCACACCTTATAGCTCAGCTTTAGCTCTGCAGTGTAAAACCCCCACAATTTGAATTTTGAAGTGAGGTAATGTCTTTGAAGCTAAGGAAAAAGAAGACGAGGAATTGATTTTTCCGAGTTTAACTGCTCTCTCTCTCTTCCTCTCTCTTCACAAAGAAACTGAAACTCAACGCTAAAGAGGGATTGCGGGAAGCACCACAAAACAACTTGCTCGTGAGGAACTATATACGACGTGTTATCATAAAAACACATGCGGTTCTTTAAATGCCGTTGTTACTCGTTTAAACATAAAAACACTTTGAAGCATTCTAACAAGAAGGTAATGTCTGTTCAGGCTTCCACGGCACTTTCGAACATCCCCAGAAAAATTTCAGGAACACCCAAGCGCGAATCGGATGAATGTCGGATGAATGTTTAAAGTGCTCTGCCCTACAATGGGTCTCCTCATTACTGGTATCACTATAACATACATTCGCTTGCTGGATAAGCAATTTTAGGTGCCATATATGCAGTTTTAACCTAACTAGAAACGCTCTAGGACCTTTTAATAACCGTTTAATAAATACGTTAAAAATGCCCCATCAATAATGTGGACTTCGCTACTACACGGAAATGATTTGTTGGGAAGGTGTCTTTAGGGGTTATATAAAGTGTTTTGTTTCATAATATGAAGGCCCTAAGGCCCTATAATAAATACCCCCAGAAAACCCTATGGACGCCTACGGGAGGCTATATACCGAGCCCATTTAAAATCGGCTTCTATGCAAATCAGAAACGCATTGCTGGACAAAAAATTAAGGGGTAACAATAAGTTTGATATCAAAGTATGACGGCCCAAGGTCCTTCATTAAATATTTTAACACGAAAATGTTTTACTCACGCATACACAAACGTTTGAGTGACGTCATATCCGTCATGGAAGTGACGCCAGTACAACGACGCAAGTGGTCTGTAAAGGGTGCACCCTTGCACACAGGGTATTCTTGCGGGAAAGAAACCTTTAGAAACAAAGAGTACGTTATACTTAGGGTTGTTCTATATGGTTTTATATTTTAACACAAAAGTGTTTATGCTGGGATACACCAAGATTTCACTGACGTCATATCCGTCACGGAAATGACGCAGTACACCTTTGTCGAAGCGACCCGCCAGCAGGACATTGCTCGCCAAGCAAACCCACAAGACAGCCTCCGACCCGCAAATCATGCTCAGCTGCAGCTATCGCTGCACATTCCCCATTCGTGTTTTACCGATTCCTATGACAGAGGAATCACCCACAATTTTTATAACACCCCATGTATCCCCAAGAGGCGCTGTACAGTGAGTTCGTTTAAACTCATTTTACTATACATTGTTTCAATGCTGAGAAGACAGCTACAAAGGGCAATAGAAAGCGTCTGCTAAGTATTATGTAACAAGCCCTAAATCCGGTTATTACTAGCATTTTCGTATACGGCGAAAGTGTGCGACACGAACCGTTACATACTTCCTGATGGTATTCCTCGTTGATTGCGCATACAAATGTTTAGCATTTTTTAGAATTTCTAGGAGTATATAAATTTACCATATGAAAACTGATGCTAAAGAAATTTAACGTAAGTTGCTTTCAGACGATAAATGTTCCCCAGCGCATTGAAGTGACCATGGCTTCAATATGGGGGCTTCAATGCTTTAAGGGTGTGCAATGAAAGTAATTAGGAGCCCCGAGCTGTGATTTCGAGAGACGGAACGGTTTTAATTTCTATAGTTACCGCTAGCGCCATGGTCCGAGCAAGAACGAATGCACAATAACAATGGGTCGCCATGGCATTAAATAGTCGCTCGCTGAGGCTTCCCTTGAACATGCTCGAGGGAGAAGTCCCGGGATACGCAGGGCAGATGTTCGTTGCTTCTGCGCCAGCGGCTTAAGCTGTCCCAAGCACCGGCCCTGCCCATGTTCCATGAAGAGGTGCGTCGCACAGCCGCACCTGTAGCGGGGCAGGGGAGGCTCGGCCTATCGCTCCCCAGTGTCGCTCCTTTGTCGCGCCTTTCCGAGAACCGGCCCGCAGCGGGAAAGGGAAGCGCTAAAAGGGGATGCGCTGGTTCCGAAAAGATCACTATACAGGTCAGTTATGGGGAGGCGAGCACGGAGTGTAGACAATACCGCCAGCGCTTCCTGGTAAGCTATCCCGGTTCCCGAAAACTAACGTCTCTGTGAATGGGTGAAAGAAAGGTTGTTTTAGTTGTTCAAAGTTTAGCGGCGTACGCCCAGGTTTTTATTATAAGCGGATCTCGCGCTTTGTCTTGTTTAATAGAACAAAGAAACATCACAGGGAAGTGGCTTTGCGAGGATGATGTGCCTGGACAAAGCACCTTGAAAAACTTTCTGTATAGGAAGAACAGCCTCAATTAGTTCAATTTTACGAATGCGACTCTTACAGCAACACGGAAATTCTTGACATACGCAACGCTCCATACATGATATATACTTGATTGGTTCCTTAAAAGCGCGGTTTAGTTATTTCACGGTTGCTTCATTACAGAAATTAAACATGTTTTAGTGATTTGCTACATACTTTATTCATATTACGAATATAGTTCGTGAAAGGAGCTTTATTCCAACAGTTTCACACTATGTACATCACCTGAAGAGAGGATATTCGAAATGGAAGGAGTTTGTGCACAAAAAAAAAAAAAAATGTCTCGTTGTTTTTCACCACACACGAGAGGCGGGGGGGGGGATCCTTGGGGCTTTCAAAAACGCCCTTTCACTTAGATTGGCTCGCGTCGAACCCGGTACCCGCTCTAAATTATTCGTAAGCACTATTCTGTCACGAGACGTATTGCCAGGCTGTTGGCTTGGGATGTAAACACATGATTTTATTTCTAGTTCAAAAGCTACAAACTGAACGAACGACCCAAAGAGGCGTGGCTGTCAACACAGGCAGGAAATCTGTGGCATGCCGAACATACCTACTGACAGCTCCATATGCGACGGCCGACTCTTCCTCCCTTTCAATTGACCTCGTGCTGTTCCTATGGGCGGGTTGCGGTAAACAGGGCGCTCCATCTTGCTTTCATCGCATTGGCTCAGGGACTAAAGGGCGTAGCGCCACTGAGCAGAGGTCACGTGCTCTGTTTTGGGCAGATGTGTTTGCTTTTTGAATGTAGACGAAAACCAAAAATGCCGGAGTGTAGAAACTGCAGCACACGTTAACGTTCCCAGTGTGACCTGAACCATATTGTGCGCTCCACTCGAGCGCGCTTTCAGCCCTGGTGTTACTTCTCTGCGTAAAACCCCAATTTGATTGCTCATTTCGTCTTGCTGCCATCTAAACGCGAAACAACAAAAACAACATCAGTGAGAAAAACACCAGGGTTATTATTGGGGTGACATTGCTAGGATGCCAAGGACGCGATGAAATGCAAACCCCATATCTGCGCTTGCAAGTCGGAAATGAGGTGGGCTGTTGGGCAGAAGACGGGATCCAAACAGAAAGGGGCAAAAACCGAGACGGTGAACGTGGGGCCAGTGCGTAGATCTCGCGCCTGCAGCCGGTGCGAGAGCGGGGATTTGGTTGCTTGTAAGCCCATCGTGGGAACACTCGCAGTTGTTTTTCGGCGGACCGTTATAACCTGCCGGCGCAAACGGGGCTTCATACTGTTCTTGCTTCTTGCTTTTGTTTGGTATCCTGGAATCCCTCCCGCGCTCTCGCTGATTTTCCGGCGATCTCGCTCCTCCTCACCATCAGGCGTAGTTCTTTTTTATTTCTCGGGAGTTCCAGCAAAAGCCCACAAGCACGACAGAAATGTTCCTATTTCCGACAGAATATATACATCGAGACGGCGTAGCTTGAGTGCTCCCCATTCTTTGGCTTTTTTTTTTTTTTTTTGCAGTAGCTTCCCTTGTTTTGGGGCATGACACGCGAGCTGTCGGGAACGAGCTGCTGTCGCGTAGGATTACTTTTCAATTCCGCGAAAGCCCTAGCACAAGAGCTGCCGGAAATCGAGTTGTTACGACGAATTATATTTGCATAGGCTCCGACGGTGTCCCAAGTGATTATGTGCGAAGAGAATCGTAGTCCCTATCAGTTTGTTTTTGTAATTCAAAAGGGGCGGTTTGAATAATGTATAGCTTCAGGGACGAATGCTCCAAACACTCAACAAAAACCACGCTGAATTATTAAAAGATAGCGCACGGTCGACTAGTAGTTCCGTAATTATAGTCGGGCGGAAAGTAGAGCAACCTCGCTATTCTACGTCGCGTTCGATAAAATTACGTTAAAGCTGCTTATCTCATAACATACGCCTATGTAGCACTGTACGATGTATTTCTCCACGGGCTCACGTTCGGAAAACCCTGAACCAGTTGAATTGTTTTGTGAAAGCGGAAAATATTATACAAAGGCTGTGTTAAGACACAACAAACTGCAAAATACATAATTTCTGTGTCGTACTCCGTTGTCGAGCTTGAAGAATTTTCGGTCTATTCCGCTTTAGTGTGTTTCTGCGCTACTTTTCAACCGAAAAGCGCAGCACCTCGTAATAAACTCAGCCTTAGTTGCTTAGAATATGTATACCGTATTCTGATATATTCTTTTTTTCTTTGCTCCGCAGTGGCGGCGAGCCTGCACATCTTGCACCTGTCGGTGCCCAAGTGGGTGGAGAACGGCACCGAGGACTCGGTGCTGCTCGACTGCGTGTACAATGTGAACCGCGAGGACGAGCACCTGGTGATCAAGTGGTTCCTGAACGACGACCCGCAGCCCATCTACCAATGGATCCCCGAGCTGAACAAGCGCTTCGTCTCGAACCGCCTCAAGGACCGCATCAACCTGGACTTCTCGCTCTCGAACGGCAACACCTTCACCAAGTTCCGCGCGCTCAACCTGGTGCGGCCCACGACCGAGCTGAGCGGCCGCTACTCCTGCCACGTCATGTCCCTCGCAGGCCAGGACTCCGAGTCCAAGCTCATGACCGTCTACGGTGAGCGGGGCTCCTCTCTTTTACGTCAGTGTGCATGGTGGTGTGCATGCCATTGTCCACCTTTTAGTGAACCGGAGCCTCGAAAAACTGGAAGCTTAAAGAGAAGCTCAATAGGGAGGAGGCTCAAACAGGTCCTGCTTTCTAAAACGTAAGGACGTGTCAAGGGTTTCAGGACGTAGGGCTCTCCTTGAGTGAAAATTTGGTGTTTACTGATTGGTTGATTGAGGGTTTAACGCGCCGACGCAATGGGGGCGATGAGGCGCGCCGTGGTGGAGGGCTCCGGATCAATTTTGACCTTGGTGCTTACTGGCCGTTGGTGAATCAAGACATGCGCACTATCCATCATTGAATTGTAAAGTGGGCTATATTCAAAGTTGATACGTGGAAGAAAACATCTGGGTGAGAAATTTACCCGTGCGGAGGAGAAAGGCGCATGTATTGCTAAATACAAGCCAAGCGAAAGACGGGTATGATGGCGAGGTAGCGTAGACGATGGACTGCGCCTTCAACCAAACAGTACTGCTTCTCCCAGTTTCTTAATATGATGAAATTGATATAGTTGTTGCCTAAAGTGCCGCACAGAATGAGACTGATACGAGGATGGGTTCAACAAGGGAATGTTTTGTTATAACTAGTCGTGGCCTACGCTAACGGTTTCTGGCTGAGTGTGTGGAAAAGAGGTGATGGTTACTTGCAGCGAATGCTGCGGATGCTGAGCTTCCTTTCGGAGCAGGCGTGTGTCAAGCCGAAAAGGCGTGCTGGGGCAGCCCCTAGAGCGCAATAGAGAGCGAGCGATGGTGGTTTGATCTTGGCTTGTTTGCCCTTAAGCTTAAAGGGACCCTGCAACACTTCCGATAAGCGCTTTCACTCTTTTCTTTGCTTCTGGAACCACTGCGAAAACTATAGTTATCGCCAGCACGGAGCGGCACTGCGTGATTTGCTCGTCGCACCAGATACGCCTTCCATTTCTGCGTTGTTTTTGTGGCTTTTTTTAAAGTTGCTACCGAAAAGCGTTCATCGCTGCAACTGAAGGAAAACCTGTCAACAGACGCTACATGGCCTCAGTGACGTAATTCGGGCCGTCGAAGAACGTCAAGACCGGGAAAGAAAGAAAAATCTTTCGAGTGAGTTTCCAAGTTATTTGATGGGCATAGAGGAGTGATTTTCGGCTGAGGTACTTTGCGATACCCCAATCTAAGTACTGGGTGTGTTGGGTGACTACGTGCTGCAAGCAATTAAGGTTTCAAAAAAAGTTTTACAAAGTGTTGAAGGGCCCCTTTAACGACCTGTCAAGCAACGTCAAACGCAATTTACGTCAAGCTGCGGGTACAGTTCGATGAGGTTAAACATCAAAGCATGACTTTAAGACTAATCTCTATTCCGGAACATACCCGCGTGACACCATTATTGCGCCGTCGCTATCAGTTCGGCTGGCTTCATAACAGCGGTGACGCCATTTTTAAGGCTCCATCTTACATCCACGAAATCTATCGAGGTAGAGTAGATAAGCTCTTACACCGAAAAAAATGTTGCTGCTATTACCGTAAGTTGAGTTGGGGCGGGCGTGAACATTTCGTAGTCAGCAAGAACGTGTACTTGACCATTCAAGTTTGCTCCATATTTCCTGAAGCGTGCGGGACAACTTGGGTTTATGAACGATGGCATGCGAAAACACTTAAACAAGGAGGCCTAGAGCGAAATCACAACTCACGAAGCAGAACATAATTTGCGTACACTCATACGATGATATCCATGAGTGGGTAGGTTAAATTGGGTTCACCAAAATACAGCACAGCAGGGAACTGGCTTGTCTGCTTTGTTTTTATTTTTACAGCTACGCAAGTAAAACGCAAAATAAATAGCAAACGATGCGGTTCTCTGTTTTCCCAAAGGAGAACTACAACAACCCTAGCTGTGCTCCCGTTATTACCTAGAAGATACGAACAGCTCAAGATACGATAGAGCTCATAGGGAGTAATCTTATACGGCAGCAGTGCCCAAAAAAAGTTAGCAAGAAAAAGGCGTGAGTTGTGTCGACTGTCGACACCCGGCAGATTGCGCGAGAACAATTGTCACCAATCTTCGAAATGGTCTTCCGGGCGAGGAGCGAACGCTTTGGGGATACTTCTGGCGCAACAACGGATCTCGCCGTCTAAGCGCGGATTGCTTACGAAATCAACACGTGGGACACACAGCAAGTTTCCCCCCAAGAGTGCGACACTCCTCGCCGTACCACCGGCGCCTAACTCTGCGGGAATTACAAGAAACGACCGAGAGGTGGCGTGTTCGGTGGTCCGTAGTGCTCGCGGGGGTGGGGGGAGAACCGCCTGGTCCGCGTCCGGAAACGAAGTCCATTACTCATCGTTACTCCATCAGAGCTGGCGACCAGGCGCCGTTGTATCATCAGCAGTCGCCGAAACAGGGACACGCAAATCGAGCATGAATAATAGCGTCGCAGGCCCCAGCGCCGCCGCAAAGTGTAATCCGACGAGTGCGCCGGGACCTATTACGACGCCGGCGACACGACGAGAGGGGGAAAAGTAAAACAAGAACAGCACCACCTAACAAGCCACATTTGCCCTGCTCTGCGCAAGGACATGCCAGGGGGTGTCATTGTCTGCGTACGCGATATTACTACCATTCTCCTCTTTCGCTTCCAACGACGGAAATTTTCGGCGGACTATTTGCTTAGGCGCCGGAAATATCCGCTTGCAAATACGCCTGCGTACGCAACCCGCAGGTGGTCATCTACATAAGTGCCTAATGTTAGAAGGATGCTCGTAAACACGCGGATGTTCTGCCATTACCACTGGTGACATGAACGTGGCAACGTTCGGTTCGGCAGTGTTCGAGGATGACTGATAATGTACGCGCTGCTGGGTTGCCGCGAACTGCCGAGTGTTTTATGCGACGGGCAAACTTCGCGGAGAAATATGTGCATAGGATCCAGATTGCGACGCAGCAGCAAAGTTCAAACGACCAATGCTGTCGAGTAAGAGCCAGTGCACCACGCATAGAAAATGAGTCGCACGTGGATCTACTTCACCGATACAAACCTGAATTTAGGGCTGAACGCGCCGAAGCTACGTCTGGGATGCGAGGTTGGCCTGCGATACGGAGCAATTCAAGCAAAATGATTTTTTTGTGTGCGTTGAAATGTAGTATCGAACACGCAGGCTCGAACACGCGATCTATATACCGCTTTGGCAGCTTTGGCAGTGGCGTAAGGCGGTCGAGTTTGTTCCTCGTAACCCCAGCCAAACCTCCCCAGGAGTACCCGTTCTGCGGTTAGAATTATGGTGTGCAAAGAATTGCGTATTTTTTCTCAGTCATATGCGTTTTAAGTGCTTATTTATAGCATGTCACAGCTATTTTAGTCAAGGAACAGCTTCGAACAATCCAAAGAGTGAACTCTCGAACGAAACATAACTAAACACTCCGGTGCGCTCTTGCAAGTTCTGCAAACGGAGCGCGCTGACAAAACAGGAAAACAGAATGGAAACGAAACGGTACATAAACGGGTGCTGCTTTTCCTCTCTTTTAACCTCAGCTGCTTCACGTCGCTATTTGTTCTTTGTACTCCGTCCTGTCTAGTTAGGGCCGCACGTTTTCTAACCACAGCCCTGCTCGGACCATTGCTCTTGGAATTATACTACATATCACTATACCAACCTCTACCCAAACATCCGCTTTCTTTTTCTACGGCAGAAGCGGTAGGCGTCAGCAAACGAAGTGGAGGATGCGTTAAAAAGGAACACAGAGGCAGCGAGATGGTGCCGCGGGTTATTAAGTTATTATTAGATTGTATTCGACCACTAAACATGAGGAGGCGTGGTGTCCTCATATTTGGTGGTCCTCACATTTAATGGTTAAGTTGAATGTTTTTTTTAGGGCTTCCATGTTCAAACGCTCTTTATCGGCTTCGTGCCCGTCATGTTTATTTTAAATATTTTGTAGCGTGAGCTACACTGGCCGAGTTTGAGCAGTTTCGCGTGGCTCCTGGAGAGCCGTGCTGCGCATGTACGAGGAGCAGTGACGTCCAACGGCGCACAGAACGTTGCTCGCTGCCCGGCGATTGTCACGCGCCCCACGCGCCCAGCGTCTTCGGCGACCTCCATTCCGCACGTGGTGGCCCGGTCCACTTGATGATCCTGCGAGGGGTGGCCGGGTGTGGAACCGATGGCTCGCGCGTCGTAGCAGCACCGGCGTGCGCCTGTGGAACCAACTTAGTTCAGGGGCGATTGAATATGCTGCACCGGAGCCGCTTGATAAATATACATGTGTCACATAATGCGTATACCGTGTGTGTGTGTCATTGAAGCAGCAGTAAGTATGATAATCAAGCTAATTCTAGACAACCAGAAAAGCTAAGAATAACCAGCTGAACCCTATCTCAGGCTACGTATATCCTGGCATAGCTAAGCTAATCCACTGCTAATTTTTGGAGTTCTTTCATATCTGGGGCTCTGTATCTCTGCTATGAAATGGTGGATGAGCCAGTAAAACGTTTATAGGAGCCGAGTAAAAAAAATAAAGGTGGGCGGAACCTTTGTTTTTTCTTGTAGTAACTGGTGCTTGGTATTGTGGTGCCTACGCGAATTGCCTACAGGAATCCTAAAGTTTAGCGGCGCCTACGCTATCACTTTTATGGCCGAGAGAGAACTGAGGAAAGTCGGCAGCTTCTTACTGTCGCTTCATTTTTCGTGCCAATTGTGTCTTCAGCAGTACAGTTACGTAGAAAGTTGAGAACGAAAAAAATTATCTGGAACAGTGCACGAGATGTTCTCTTATCCAATGTTTTAAATACGAAGGCATAAATTGTGTATTGAGTGAAAAAGCCGGCATAGGTGGTATGCTTGTCTGTAGCATCGAAACGGCAACTAGATTTTAATTGGCTTCAAACGCGGGTATGTACCAGCCAGATGTTTTCATTGGCTGTGACTCGCTGTGAGGCTCGGAGGCAACAACGTCATCGCTGTTGAAGAGTTAGCCGAACTGCTGGCGGCGCGGAGGGGGGAGACGCGGTTAAGCTCTGGCCTCATCAGACGGCAGAGCAGTCACTGGCGAGCAAGTCCTCCCCCAATACGGGCCCATCCGTTCGGTTCCATGTCATCCCCAGAGTGATCAATTAGACATTAATGCATCCGCACTTCAAACATCATAAATACGTGTTTAGGCACCCTCGGAGTTTTTTTTTTTTTTCCTGCCTACATATACAGCCTCTGAGTTATTTCGCGGTTCGTGGAAACAATATAAGTGGCTAGTTCATATCACATGACTAGAAAAAAATACATTAAAAAATAGGGTGGTGTTTTGTTCGTTCTGTCCGCCCAATTTCTTTGCCACATTATCTTCTAATCATTATTTCCCGCTTATCAAAAATTTGTGCTCCTCGGATCCTTTAACTTATACAAGCCTTCTACAGTCAACAAGTTAACGTATTCTTTAGTTGCGTTGTCCGAACAGTTATTTTGTATCCCCTCTGTACGAAATACCCCGCGACTGCCGTATTGCCGTTTGCTGTACGAAGGAAAGCCGTAGGCGTATTTACTTAAGGGGTCAAGAAAGGCTTTATGTTCCGTATTGGCGTAAAATATGAATTTAAGGAAAGGAAATGGTGCTGCTAAATACAACTGCAAAGAAATTCGCAGCGTAAGCGGATGTAGTATTGTGACTAGGCAGTCAGAAGGCCGGCCGCTCCACTAACAGCCAAATCTAGTCAGAAACCACAAAAGTCTTTCTAGAATAGCGGTATATCTAGTTCTTTAGAGAAGTTTGCAGTGGTGAGAGAAAGTGGCGCGTCACTGTGCACTTCATTAGCGTTAGGAATGGTATTGTGGGTGGGATCGCCAACTTCGTACGTGTGGACTCATGAAAACTCGCAACACTTACAGCGCAAATGTATGACACGTAACACAGTAAAGATTTCAGCATTACAGACCAAACAGGCAGACACATCTGGGTATTTTGACTTTAAAAATAGCTGCTACATCATCCATCATAAATTGTGCGCATCTAAAGCACACTGAGAACTACATTGGCTCCTTGGTTGGATGTATACATAGTGTGTATTACTGCATTTGAGGCGAACGCCACATTGATCAGTGCTGAAAACTTGCCAGTAGCTTAACTTACGCTAACGGACACCCAAGTTTTGGAGTTAGCTCTAATGAGCGAAGACCCATTGGCGCTTTCATTTACCTACGTGAGTCGCAACATCAAAGCCCATTACTTCATCCTTTCAGTAAGCCCCGGCTCCAAACGCGCGATTCACGCTACCGGCCATCCGAAGTCGTTTTGCCGCCGAGCGAAATTTGCTGGTGCCGTTCTATAACTTTCGTCTCCTCTACAAACCGAAAGTGCGAATTCCATGCTGCGGTTGGTTGTTGAGGGATAGTGAGGGGCCTGGGGGGGGGGGGGGGGGGGGGGGGGGGGGGGGGATGGATAGAAGCGGGGTATGGCTAGTCTACCCATTCTGCCGTTTGGCTGGCGACGTCCCGAGTGTGAAATGGCGCTGGGAGTAATTAGTAGCAGCCACGTATTCATTAGGAGCCCCGTTCAACGGTGCGCCAAGTCTGCCTGGCCATCGCAATGGCTTATTAGGAATGCGCTCTAACTCAAAGACGAAAAGAACGAGGGAAAAAGAGGATGGGGATGAAATCCAGCCGCCCTGAGCCGCGGCCGTATTCACAGACGACGGGCATCGATAAAGACGAGGAAGGGGCGGCGAAACCCGCAGAGCCTCTTGCAGGGAACGCGTCAAAGAAATAACCTTTCGGTGCACCTGCCGTAATAATCCGGCCCGTAATGAACGCCTCTTGCCGTCGGCCTCCGCGAATGGAACGGGGCGCCGCAGTGGGCGCTGGTAGGCGGCTGGTGCGGAGGGAGAGAGGCATTGCGTGGCTGGATCTCCTTAGCCCGCTGCACTCTTTATTCACCGCTCTTCGGCGCGCAGCCTTATACATCTTTAGCCGTTTCTGGGCCCTCTTAATGTTCCCGTGGCCTTATAACGGTGGCCCGTAAGGTCGTTTGCCAGAGGTGCGCTTGGGCAAAGGAAATAAGGTTGTTTCAGGTGGTCGAGCGGAACTTGCGCCGAACTTGATCGCTTACTAACGGCCGGGTAATGAGGGAGAAAGTAGGGGAGAAAAGAAATGGAAATATTTAATCTACGAAATTAATGCCGCGTGTAAGGCATGCAAATATACTTTATTCCGAGGGAGGCGTAGATGCTAGGCCATAAAAAATCGCGCGGTCTAGGAATCCAAATCTAGTTTTTCTTTATAATCAAGGCTTTCAAATGCCTACGCTCGTATACTGATGACGGACCCATTCACCGGTCCGCATAAGCAATAAGGTGCACTGAGTGGGGAAGCAAAAATGACGTACGCAGGACTCGTCGTGTAGATAATTTATGCGCAACCTAGGCTTGATTGAAGCTGTTATTTTTATCATTTGTGCGTCTTTTAACGGCTTCAATATTGCTAAAATAATTAGCTGCCCAAGGCAATGCCTCTCAGACGGGTTGAATGGCCTGGCCCTGAGAATCTCTTTCTGAAGTCGACCAGCCTGTGTAGTTTTAATGTTGTTTTGATAATTGTATTTCTCGATTAGTCGAAAAACGAAAGAATACTACTAGGTTAGCTGCTGCAGGCAGACTTAAGCCGTCATCAAGGATTCAACTGCAAACAATTCAATGAAGTAGGTTAAGTGCTTTAAGAAGAATAACTGTAGCCCTGAAGCCCCATCGTAGTTACAAGAGATAGATAACAAATGGCTTCATGTAACTTTAGACCGTATAGGGTCTCTTCGCATCTTTTTGGTCCCCATGATGGAACAGAATGTTTACATCTGCGCGACATCAACTTTCTATGTAATTTCGGTGGTACGTAATCGACATTTTTAGAGGCAAATAGACACGGTACCGAGCCGTATTTCACTACTGTAGCTTAGGACCTGCGAATCGTGCGTTCCACCTCACAGAGACGTACGCTGAGGCGTCAAAATCCGTAGGGACACTTTCAAGGTAGACGCCGGGCCCGCCTCAAATAGTTGTTATGCGAACGCTGCGCGCCATCACATATTTCACGCATTGGCATTATGGATTGCCTGCACACAATCTGCGCATGTCGTTCAGCACAAATCCCGCCGCCACTGAAGCAGATACGAACGTCACGAGAACGCTGAAACTTGCGTAAGTTTAGAATTCTTCGGCATACAAATTTCCTTACATGACCCCACAACTTTCCTCTATTACATTCGTCAGTGAAGGCCGCCAACGCAGTATACACAATAACGAGAGAAGGTAGCAATAGAGTATACACAGAATATACTAAACGTTGCCTGTAGGGAGGTAAATGAGCGGTCGCATTCCTCGACAACACTGACCTCAACGCTTTCATAACAAAACTCGTGGGGATTTGGGTGACTACAACAGACTCACAGCTGCAAGCTTGTCGAATGGGCCACTGAGGGAGAAGTATACTCCTCGAAGGGATACGCCCACGCACACGCACACGCACGCACGCGCGCACAAACAAACAAACAAACAAACAAACAAACAAACAAACAAACAAACAAACAAACAAACAAACAAACAAACAAACAAACAAACAAACAAACAAACAAACAAACAAACAAACAAACAAACAAACAAACAAACAAACAAACAAACAAACAAACAAAGCAAACATTGTATGCAAGGACTCCCATAAAACATGCGGCACGCACAAAAACGAGCAATGTGTATCCTAGAAGGTACAGCGGGGCTCGAGCAGCTTCGAAAGAAAGCATCCGGAAATGCGGAAGAAACTGACGCAACGACGCGCTTGGTGCCGGTCCCCTACTGCATCTCCGGCAGCGATAAGGCACGTGGTGTGGCGCGGGTTTCAGTTTTAGACTGTTCTCTTCACCGTCGTTCAGAATCGCTGCATTTCGGTCGCGGCCTCTTGTCAAAGCTTTGAAGAAGTGGCTTTTTGGCACTGCAGCTTCACAGATTTCAGTCAAAATATATTATAGCTTTACTGTCGTTGCTGTTGGACGCCACGAGGGGCGTTGGGAACTAGTTAACATCAATCTACTACCTACCGCCGCCCAATTGAGAAAGGCGCAGCGATAAGCGTGTTGAAACAGGTAGAAGGGCTATACAATGGCAGTTTCTTTACGTTATTCAGGAACGGGAAAAAAGGGCTGGGGACAGCTGCATCACTGCTTGAGGAGCGCTCTGTCTGCATCACAGAGTCTCTGCAAGTCTTCCTCCTCTTGTGTTGCGCTGGTTCTTACTTTTAAGTATAAAACTTCAACAGAAAAAGTTAGTTCGGCCTCCCTTAAGCATTTCTTGACTCGCTGAGTTGATCGATTGTAGGGTTTTAACGCGCCGACGCTACGCAGGTGATGAGGCGCGCCGTAGTGGAGGGCGCCGGATTGATTTTGACCACCCGGGGATCTATAACTTGCACCGAGATCTCGCACACACGGCGGTTTCGCTTTTAGCCTCCCCCAGGAAACCAGCCGCCGCGGCCGGGAATCGAACCCGG